>NC_092800.1:23007576-23118469 GCF_918797505.1 Bemisia tabaci | reverse complement strand
TTTCTCATTTTCAAATTTTTCAATTTAAGACCCAAAATTTTTGCTTGAGGTTATGTTCTATTGCTTTGAACCAAACGATTCATCGATCCGCTATCCAATACGATCTATAGACCATATTCGATAATGGTTCGATGTATCGTTTGGTTCAAAACAATAGAACATAACCTCAAACCAAACTGTTAGGATTTAAGTTGGAAAAGCTGAAAATGAGAAAATTCCTAACAATTTCACTGGGCATTGGCATTTGGTACTCAAAAGATTAAAAAATCTCTTACAGAAGACCCGTTTTCTCAGATTTCTGAATTTACTTTTGAGGCTATGTTTATTTTTTGAGGTAATCGATATCGATACAATCTCACCCGTTTGATGTATCGAATACGATCCATACGATCTATGGATAATCGATCATCCCGCTTCGCCATTGTAAGGCACCGCTAACAAATAAAAGTTTTTTTTTTTATTTTCTTCGACCACTTTCTCTCTTTGACAATCACTGTCTAGTTGATACTGTACGGCGCGGAGCTGTTATAGCGTGATACCTCTATGTGGAGGAGTAAAGAAAGAAGGAATGAATGCAGAGTGACTAGCCCGTTGTTTCCAATGTTGGCTGTTGCGGGAGCCTCTCTAGTCGTCTCATAATGTGATCTGCATTGTGTTTTGATGTTTATTGATACTAGATACCATCGATACCTGATCGGGCGCCCGTCCTGTCAGCTCACCGTGAATGTGACTCGCAGGGTTGCCGCGGAAATCCCTGTAACGCCACGTTCAGCAGAGTTCAGAGTTCACATTGGAAGTTTATGCGCTCAGAAATTTTTAAATAATAATAATAATAATAATATATCTTTATTTGTTTTTTGGCTTGCACATGGCTTCTACAAATGCGTCGAATTTTTCTAAACAAGAAACAAGAATAAATATATGTATATATAAAAAAAAGATAAAAAAAAGACAATGATATCAACCTGTCCCCTTTAAAAAATCGTTGATTGAATATGGACATTCCTCAATTAGATAATGTCTGACCAGGGCATTGTGGCTTCGGGGCTCATCTTTAATTTTTTTCCTTATGTTTGATGGTAGTTTAGAGAAAAAGTTATGGCCTCGAGCCGCTGTTTTATTAATTTTTATGATTAGACTTTCTGTTCTGTTTCTGGTGTTGTGGTTGTGCACCACTCTCGATTCCTGTAGTTTCTTGTTGTTGTATAATTTCAAAGATGAGTATATGATCAATGCTGGAACAGTTAAGATTTGTAATTTTTTAAAATGTTCCTTGCAAGATTCTGTAGGCTTTAATTTAAGCATAGTTCTAATAGCTTTTTTTTGAGTTATGAATAATTTCTCGATCTTTTTATTATTGCAAGTTGACCAGGCATTGATACAATATAGTATGTGAGATAGGAAAAGAGAATGATACACTACCATTAACAGATTCATGTCGCAAAATCTTGATAGGACTCTCAACACAAAAATAGCGCCATGCAGCTTTTTACACATGATGTCAACATGGTCATTGAATTTAAGAGTATCATCTAACAAAATACCTAAATATTTGCAGCGGCTACTCTTTCCATTTGCTCATCATCTAGTAGCACTTGGAAGTCCTTGATCAGTTCATTATTTACATTAAAGAGCAAAAATTTCGATTTACTCGTGTTTACATTAAAAAGGTTGATCTTACACCATTGGCTAAAATAACTCATGACAGTAAATGTATCAATTTCCAGATTTTCCAGTATGATATTGCTTAGAATTATGAGGATGTCATCAGCGAACAATAAAAGGTCAAAAAATGATTTTAAGAGAGATTTAACTTTTACTTTTAAAAATATAGCTAAATCATTAATGAACAGAATAAATAGTAGTGGCCCTATCATTGATCCTTGCGCGATGCCTCCATAGATCATTCTACTTATTGAGTTATATTTCTTATTGCTTTTCCTCATATGGACATATTGTTTTCTTTGTGACATAAAGCTTTTTATCCATTTAAGAGCTTCTTTTCCAAATCCCATCTTTTTTAGTTTGAACATTAGGATATCATGATTTACCGAATCAAATGCTTTACTAATGTCTATAGCGATTACAACAACAGGGTTTTTTTTCTTTGTGCTGATGATTGCTTCATAGCATCTAAGTATGGCCGCTTCAGTACTTAGTTTCTCCCTGAATCCATACTGATTATCACACAGTAAATTATTTATTTTAAGGAATTTATTAATTTGCTGTACTACGGACATCTCATAAATTTTTGAGATTGGCGATACAATTGATAATGGTCTGTAGTTTCCTGGGTTGGTGGGATCACTGTCTTTCCACAGAGGTATTACTTTGATTTCTTTCAGGCAATCTGGGAATTCGCATTCTATGATTGAGTGGTTAATGTACTTGGTTAAGAGTGGGCTTATTTCGTACTTTATTAGTTTTAGAAAATAGTTGCTAATACCTTCATGGCTTTCAGATTTTTTATTTTTTAGCTTATCGATTGACTTTTCTACTTCTTCCACTGTGATTGGATTGATATAAAGTACATTGTCATGCGATTTTAAATAGTCAATTTAAATCATTTTCTCAAGTCATTTTCTCATTTTCAAATTTTTCAATTTAAGACCCAAAATTTTTGCTTGAGGTTATGTTCTATTGCTTTGAACCAAACGATTCATCGATCCGCTATCCAATACGATCTATAGACCATATTCGATAATGGTTCGATGTATCGTTTGGTTCAAAACAATAGAACATAACCTCAAACCAAACTGTTAGGATTTAAGTTGGAAAAGCTGAAAATGAGAAAATTCCTAACAATTTCACTGGGCATTGGCATTTGGTACTCAAAAGATTAAAAAATCTCTTACAGAAGACCCGTTTTCTCAGATTTCTGAATTTACTTTTGAGGCTATGTTTATTTTTTGAGGTAATCGATATCGATACAATCTCACCCGTTTGATGTATCGAATACGATCCATACGATCTATGGATAATCGATCATCCCGCTTCGCCATTGTAAGGCACCGCTAACAAATAAAAGTTTTTTTTTTTATTTTCTTCGACCACTTTCTCTCTTTGACAATCACTGTCTAGTTGATACTGTACGGCGCGGAGCTGTTATAGCGTGATACCTCTATGTGGAGGAGTAAAGAAAGAAGGAATGAATGCAGAGTGACTAGCCCGTTGTTTCCAATGTTGGCTGTTGCGGGAGCCTCTCTAGTCGTCTCATAATGTGATCTGCATTGTGTTTTGATGTTTATTGATACTCGATACCATCGATACCTGATCGGGCGCCCGTCCTGTCAGCTCACCGTGAATGTGACTCGCAGGGTTGCCGCGGAAATCCCTGTAACGCCACGTTTCAGCAGAGTTCAGAGTTCACATTGGAAGTTTATGCGCTCAGAAATTTTTAAATTCAACTACCTATATAAAAATATGACAAGATTTTTGAGTTTCTAGTTGAACACGAAGTATATGGCAGGATAGAATCCTCAAATCTGTTTTTAAACGATAAATTAATGACAGAAAATGGCCGTATTTTACTTTTTGTATTGATTCTTTTTTAGAATAAATAATTCTCTAATTCTGTAATGACGATCTGGTGTGAAAAACTTAAGTCACCCATTAACACGGGTTAGCACGGACCTAACAAACAGCTAAAAATTTCTGAGCGCAAGGTATTTTAATACGAATGAAATTATACTTCATAATCAAAACAGACGAGTTCTAACGTAGGGAATTTTACCGATGGACAAGCATGCGTCGGCAGTCTATAGCGAAAGATAACCGAATTTTATTTTTTTTTAGGATACATTTTAATCATTAAGAAGCATACTTTCTCCAAACAAAAATTTACAGCCAGCAAAATTATTTAAGAGTGAATATTTTGACTTGAAGTGAGCTTTTGCCATTGAGAGACCGTCCCTAAATTACGTGCCACTCTGGAGGGGGGGGGGGGGGTCGAGGAGAGCGTTACGCCATTACTTTTTAGGTGCGTTAATGGTAAGGGACCTGAGTCACAAACGCGTTACAAGGGGGAGGGAAGGGGGGTCGCAAATGCCGAAAAAGTGCGTTACGTAATTTACTTAAGGACGGCTTCTGAATTTTGTCAGGTGAAAAAATTCGGGACCTATTTTTTCGTTCCAAGGTCATTTCACTTGGATTTTTTCCGCTCAAAATATTTCATGAACTCGATCCATCTTTGACCCAACTTGTTTCTAATAACTTTTTGGGGATCCGGCAACAATGATCATGCACTCAAATCTCGCATCCGTAATATCTCATGCCCGCCTTGCATCTTCAAGTGCCTCTCGCTTATGGCATCATAGCATTTATACCTCCGACACAGGAAATCGAGTGTCAATCATTTTCTTCACTTCCACGTGCGTTATGTCACCCCCATTGTAAAATTGTGAATATGCATCGAGAAGGCGGCGCGATCTCCGATTCGTTGGCGTTGGGAAAAAGCGAGAAGCATTAATAATTATAATATCGAACTCAGGGTGCGGCACAAAACGAAAGAAATTTATGAAAGATTGGGCATTTTCCTGAGGTATTTCATTAATTTTGAGACGCCACGAAATTTATGAAAAATATGAAACATTTTTCATTTTTGGCTAGAAACTGTTGGCATAATTTGCAACTGTTTCGTATATTGGAAGATACTGTAGCAAGTCTTCTCAGAAATGCCGGGGAAATGCCGTCTGATTTGATCCGTTTTCGCCCGGCGCTGCGTCGCCTACACGTTATTGTGAGGTACAACAAATTGTCGGCACCAGCCGAAAACGCCTTCAGTTTAGTGTGATACTGCACCGCTCACACCGGAGTTAAAATATTCGTATCAAAAGTCACTCCACATCTTGACACCAACACATGTTCTTTCAATTGATTATTATCGAACATTAATGGAATGTCGTCATGACACAGGGTTGTCGAAGTCAGGGAATACGGGGAAAACCCGGACAAGTCAGGGAAAAATTGTCAAATCACCATCACTTGCTTTCTCAATTGGGTTTGACGTCCCGATCAACAAATTTTGACCTGAAAACTAATTCTAACTATGTCTTCTTAACAATCTGGCAGCTGGCACGTGTTCAATTGTCCGGGAATTTCACTTAAATGTGTCAGGGAAATGCCAGGGAAATCAATTTTCTAAATTCTGTGGCAACCCTGAAGAGATCCGACGAATGTGAGATTTTTCACACATTTGACGGCGCGAGCAAATATAATAATTTGACACTCTCTCCTCATCGACCCGTTGTGCGCGTCTGAGACTCTGAGGTGGTGGTTGTATACGAAAGCGCAGCTGGGTTATCATTTTTATCGGCGACACAATGTAAACACGAATTGTACATACAACCTGTGTAGTACGGCTATGAACCACCTATGTGTGCTCAACTCGCCGCACTAGCGCGCTCTGTTGTCGAATCGCTTAACAAAATCCAACCGCAAGACGATCAATTCGTAATGGAGTTCTTGCATGCAGCAGGGATCTTTTTTATTCGATAATTTATTCTTCTGTGACGTTTCACGTTTCGCGAGAAACACGATGGTGCCCTGAGTTTCTCTGAAACCAACCCTCAAGCTCAATAAATCTCTTTAAGGTGATGCTTACTCAGGGTGGCAAGTTCTTGAACAGTCAGAAAAAGCTTGGAAAAGCCAGGAAAATTCGGAATCTTTAAACATTTTCGTTTAGCCAAGACGTTGCATTCTACTAATTCTGAGAGATTTCGCACTTGAAACTTTTCGTGATTAGGATGTCATGAGACATCATGAAATTATTGTAAAATCAGGGAATTTCATGCTCGAAATCCCTGAAAAATGTAAGATAACTTGTCTCTTTTTTCCTGTAGGAGCATTCCTGCCAGACAGCATACTTTGCAGCAATTTTCAATAATTTACTCTCTATGCATAGAGATAGGGCTGAGCACATTAATAGCATTGTGATCCCCACTTTGCATTAAGACTCCAAATGTAATAATTTTTAGCTCACAGTCAGGGTAAATATGGTGATATGTCCGGTCCTATATCTCTCGTGGAAAGTTTGACTGAATATGGATGGTGGACCATGTTCATCCTCGTTTACGGCTTCAGCTTCGAGAGATCGCTCTGAGATTGGGAGTTGATTTCAGGAAACTTGCCGCCTTTTCCAAATTACTCCCATCACCTGTTCAACCAAATCCTCTGTTTAGAGATAAGCCTGAATTTATAGTCAGGTGAGCCACCGCTCTTGGGGACTTTTGAGTGTCAAGCACAGTAGGTAATTTTCAACTTACAGTGATGGCAACTCTGCTCATGTGTTCAGTTCCATCTGAATGTAGAGGATCAGCGTCGCCCCTCCGAAGTAAACGTGTATTTCAATTTTTCACTTGAGCCCTGAGGTCCGTATAAGTTTATGCTCTCCAGGGCTCATGTCGAAGTCGAGACACGTCCTTACTTCAGAACTGCGACTAGAATACGGAGGTGGACTCTTGTACAATCATGACTTGTATTGGGATTGCGACCGCAAATTTAAGATCTCTCGTTGTCAACTTTAGACCAAGCCAATGGCATCGTCCGTTTCTTGCGAAATTTTACTTCGAAATAGTGGGTTGGATCGCGTTTATCCCGCTCCTTAAGGGATTTCATTCGCACCGCGAAAAGTACGCACGATTCTCCCACGGCCTACGTATTGGGCAGTCCCAGTTCAGACGTGGAACTGTATTTTTTTTTTGCTTTTTACAGATACATGCCCCAGCATTTGATTTTTTTTTATGTGAGGGGCCTTCCATTCAGTGCGTCACGCTGAAATTTTAAAATTTAGAACATATTTCCTTCTCACCGCGTATGAATTCGGTATTTCTGTCAATATTTTGATTTTGATTTTGACAGGGCTTTTGAAAGCCCTGTCAACACTAGCAAAAGTTCACGGAACTTTGCTGGAAAATTAAGTTCCGTAGACCTATCTCTGTGTGGACGATGCCTTTCATTTATAAGAGAAGAACGAAAAAATTATGAATAAGAATAAACATGACTGTGGTCTAATGATCTTAATTTCAGCCACCGCGCCAACCGCACTGAGTTTGGCGCAATGCGCGAAGTATCCCTACAGTCTTGTAGGCGCTATGCGTTTCATGCAATTCACGCTGACCGCTGCTGACCAAGTGACCGCACTGTTTTTGACGCAATGCGTGAAGTATTCTTGCAGTCTTGTAGGCACTATGAGTTTCACGGCAACCGCTGCTGACCGCACTACGTTTGACGCAATGCGTGGGGTATTCATGGAGTCTTGTAGGCGCTAATATGTGTTACATGCCGACCGCCGTGCCGATAGGGCTTCTCCTTTCCATCTCAAGTTCTCGCCATTGCTCTCTGCGCCGTGCCGCTCCAGGCCAAATTGCGTGTTTGGTTTCTCTCTCAACTAACTAATGGAAGGCGCTGTCTCTTGTATCACCGAAAGACGAACAAATTAGAAACTACTATACTTGAACTCTCAGGATATGAGAGATTTTTTCGCCTTTCCTCATTTGTGATTTTTTTCTGAATCAGATTTTTTTCTTGATACCTACATTTGAAAAAATTACAACATTTACCGCCCCCTAAATTTTCCGCCATGGGCCGCGGCCCATGTGGCCACCTACTTAATCCGGCCCTGGTTTAAAGAGTCAATTTTTGGTTGTTCTTTGCGCGAAAATGATTGAGAAGTATAAACCCTGACTGAGACTACCCTTGAAAAAGTTTCCGAAATTTCACGGATCAAAGCGCGGAATTTCAATTCATCGAAATTTCACATGTAAATTTCACGAAATATTAATGTGCGGGAACCTTACCATGAAATTTCAAAATTTTCGCATCCCCCCTCTTCAAAGCCCATTTTCATTGACTCAATCACCATGTTGTCTTCAGAGTCCCTTTATACTGAGAGTCAAGACAATGTGAATCCATTTCTGATTGGTTCCCGTATTTTAGGCCTTCTCAGTGTCACAAACGGGGATAAAGATTACATTTTCACCGATTGCAAAGATTATAATCTGGAATGGACCGAGGAATTACGGGTTCGGCAAGGAACAAACGGAATGAGAGAAGGAACGGAGAAAGGAATTTGAGAATGGGCCGATCAAAGATTACGAAAAACGTTCATATTCTGTAATCTTTATTCCCGTTTGTGACTCCATGAGGGGGTGTTGTCTTGACTCTCAGTATAAAGGGACTCAAGTTCTCTTCATATTGAGCCCATTTCTTTTTCCTCAACGTGGAAACGTGGAAATGACGACCGTTGGCAACCGGGTCCGGTGGTGAACGAGAGCGGGCGACGGACGAAAACGCTCGCTCGATGACTTTGGCTTTGGCTCGAGTGAAACTTCCACCGGGGAATCGATAAATGGAGCGCCCGCATCGCTCCTCGTACTTAGCGTGCAAAACCCAGACCGCCTATTTAAACCACGCGCGCCGCACAGTGGATCCAGTCAATTAGAGAGGTCGCATATGAAATTCTTTACTTAAACTTCAAATTTTGATGTTTATTCCGTCACATTTTATAATTTAAGGGGTGCTTCAAGTAGAAAATTTCACGAAAAAACCTATGGAACCACTCTTAGAACCTTAAATTTTTGTATAAACGGATCTATAAGCAACAAGGTGTAGAAATGGTGCTGGGATTACACCATTTTGCGGGGAAAACAAAGCCAAGAAGTTCCAAGAATTAAAATTAGAGTCAAAATTAATTTTTGAACTCAAATGCGCACCAGTACGAAACTGAGGGGGGGGGGGGAGAGAGTTCCGCTCAGGCAGTTTGCATTGGAAAAGTTGCTTTTGGCAGTTGCATTTGGAGTTGTAAGCGTTTAAAGTTTCCAAATTTTGTCCGACTTCTCCCATTGACTCGATCCACTGTGCATTGTCACAAAAAAATGACGTTTATTCGAGCCGGTTAGAGAGGTCGGACTTGAAATTCTTGATTAAAATTGCAAATTTTGATGTTGATTACGTCACATTTTATACTATAAGGGGTGCTTTGAGACGAAAATTTCACGAGGAGACCAATGGAACCACTTTTAGAACCTCGATATTTTGTGTAAACGGAGTTCTAAGCTTTTAAAGTTTCTAAATTTTGTCCGAACTCACCTTTTGTCTCGACCCACTGTGCGCCGCGCTGCACCATTGCCAATTTCACCGGGCTCCAACGACCCCGAAAATGGGATCGCCAGCGCATCCAGCAGTTTCGTCGGGCCAATCAACTTAACCTTTGCCTTTTCATTACGTTTAGGTGAGAATTTTGCATCCCCCCTTTTCCCCTTGCTTATTCTCGCTGACGCAAGGTAGAATGTCTAGCAATTTGAGATACCTCGAGGAACTTGCAACGAAAGCACTCTCTGACATGAACTACATTTTGTAAAAACGAACTGCTATCTCTGGTTCATTTTAGATGCAGCAATGCAGCATAATATAGATGGCGTAACTACGAAACCCCGTATCACCATCGAGCTGTTTCAAAATTTCCGCTCCTATTTGATTTTTCGAACTGAAACAAGCCAAATTTATAGCTTGAAATTTTTTACAAAATATTCGGTCGACAGAGAAGGAAAGTGAAGGACAACATTGTTTTTTCTCAATTTAAATCCATGGAAATGTATCGATTCTTGGAGGGGCCAGGGAGAACATTGTTTTTTTTTTTTTCAGTTTAAATCCATGGAAATGTATCGATTCCTGGAGGGGCCAGGGAGGTGCTCCGACGAGAATCGATTATTTAGCGTAGGTTTAATGGAGGATATCCAGTGTTGCCAAAATTCTCGATCCGCTTCTGCATGAGCATCAAGTATAAGAAGTCGGTAGATAGAAAACATTTTCTCTTTCTTTAAACCATGTTTTTCAAGCTCGAAACTTTAAGTGATCGTAAATCCGGCTTTGAATCATATTCTCTGCCATTTTTTGGTTCCGAATTTCACAAAATCTCTCATAAATCGTATTTTTGTGTAGAGCCTTCTATTGTGTCGAGGGTATATCATGATTTCGACCCAGGCTTCTGGGTACCAAAACTTCCCGTAGAGCATATCATATTTTTGCGGATTTTTCAGGACCATCCGACAGGCAGGGCAACCCATATTGCTGAAGAAGAAATCCCCGATCACGATCTGATCTGATTGAGGCCGATCGTTTCGGATTTATTTGTGGCTAATGCACTCCGAGTGTTATTTCATGTAGGCGGATAATCGACGCACTTTGTTGCTCGTGATTTCGATACGACCCGTTGCCACGTTTCCCCCGTTGACCAGTCTTCCTCGCTGGTGACTGATGAATGTCGGGCACAGCAACCGCTGTGATGAAATTCTGTCGAACTGATTAGTCCAGGCAAATAGTCCATTAAGGGACTATAGCCTGCAACAATCCCGGGTAACTAAGTTTTCAGTGATCCCTATGTAATTTTTAACTCCGAATCCAAATTTTGGTGCCCTCCGGCGCGTTTATAATCTTGCCTCAAGAAAAAAAACGCATCGTAACAATTTCATCGGAAATTTAATGAGCTTTAATTTTGAAAATAACTAATTTTGTTAGATCAACTGTCCGCGAGTCACATGCCAAACTTAGAACCCACCCCCACAGACCATTTTTGTAACTTTCCGGTCCGAATCTTTTGCGCGAATATGAAATTTGGATGCAGTATCAAAAATTGCACAAGAAACACTGCAAACATAGCTTCCCGGGATTTTTGCAGGCTCTTTTTTCTGATTGCTTGTTGCTGATTGCAGCGTGAACCGTCTTAGCTTATTAGATTCTCCAAAATGTTGTACACGTCAGTTTCGTCGCAGGCATGTCGTACCCCGACAAAATAATGTAACTGTTTTTTAACGTTGCGAAATTTTCTCATCATATACTCGTACTAGTTTCTCTTACAAGCTGGTAAAATTACTAGACTCGGATTGAAATTAATCAGAACTTGATCATTTTATCGGGGTTTCCCCCTCGTGTTCAGCACAGCCACAAAAAGTCTATCTTTATCAGAGACACTTTTAGTATAAAATAGGGGAAAAACGTAGTTTCATCAAATGTCATTCGCCAGAAGTGATGAGTCAAATTGTGGAAAGCATATTTTTTCAGCCGAGTATATTATTCAGAGGGCAATTCCAGGTCCGCATTCATCCTGCGAGCACGGTATGAACCAGACCAGACACGAATCAAGGTGCACGTAAAATCCAAGGTCTCAACATGCATTTTCAATTGAAGCACAGTATGCGTCACCCAGGAGTTGGATTGTCATGACATTTCAGCAGATTTTCCGAGGACGATCGCACAATACAGTGCCAAGTTGCTGACTCCGATAAAAAATGACTCCCCGATGTCGGGACTGAAGCCTCGACGGCACTGAAGTTTCCTAGCCACGAACTCCCGGACTCACGAAAATACCAGCTCAAACAATTTTCAATTATTTTCGTACCCTTATAAATAGCATGAACGCATTCTAAAAATTTCTTTACTCAAACTGGTAGTTGTAGATTGTAACCTGAAAAATCCTTCGAGACGTTCCGAGACGTCTTCCCAAAAGTCCCAAAACTTGTTTTTACGACAAAACTAACATAATAGGTATACGTTTGCTTAATATGACATCATCCACCGCAGAAGTGTATACCGTATAGTTTCCTCCACCTTGGTTCTATTCGTGTTTCCCGTTAACCAACCAGTGTAATTATGTGCATCATTTCTCGATGAAAGCAAGGTGGAAGACATATTTTGATTCAAATCGAGGATTTTGAATCCTCGTTAGTAATTAGTTATCAAAAGTATGATACAGCCCAGTTTTCTCGTGTTTTAAGTATTTTATGATTATGACGTGCGAATATTCGTGAGCATACCTCCATCTGCCCTAGTAAAAGTGAGTCAGCCTGACGTCAAGCTATGTTTCAGAAACTACCCTGAGTCTGATTGATTCGGCTGACATCAGCCTGAATCAGTCTGACTCAGGGTAGTTTATGAAACATAGCCTGAAGTCAGGCTGATTTACTTTTACGAGGGTGATGAAGCTAAATCTCGAAATGGACATCGTGTTACCACCGCACAAAGAAATCGAAGATCGGACGTCATTTAAGTGGGTACAACCCCCCCCCCCCCCCAAAAAAAAAAAAAACCTAAATTAAAACCTAAAAATACCAAAAAAACCTCAGAAATACAAAAAAACCCAAAAATACCGAAAAACTCTCGAAAACAATACAACAAACTCTCGAAACTCGAAAAACTCTCAAAAAATCTTCATGAAACTTTAACCCATTCAACCAAAAAAACCATAAAACCAAAAACAAGAAAAAAAATTGAGTGCACAATTTTGCTCCATCGGCTAGAAAACCCCCAAAATCGATCATTTTTTACTCTCCCTAGCTCCCCTCTCCTCTGAGGTGGGGGCAAGGCATCGGCGCTCACGTGCAATAAGCGGTGCATTGCAGTGCATGCGGCGTTCAGTGATCGGGGTCGGAGCCGGGGTAACGAAGCGAGGTTGGGCGTTCGCGTTCGCGTTCGGCGCTCGCATGCGACTCCGAGGGAGAACGGACGTGGACGTGGACGACGGGCAATCGGCCATCCGTCGCGACTCCACCGTCCACCACCCCGCAGCCCCCCCGGCCCGATGAATAATGCATGGCCGATCTGATTAGTGTACCTCTCCGTCAGCATGAGCCACAACGGACCAAGACGACTCCTACGGAACTCCGGGACCCACCCTCGCACAGTGAACCCACCGCCCGCCGGCCACGGACATCCAGCGCCGTGGCGTGCTTTGCGATGTATCGATTGATCTGCCATTTTAATCTACGGGAAAAGATCGATAAACATGGTTGCCATAGTCAGGAAAATCGGGAAATATTAGGGAATTTAAAAAGTCAGGGATCATTCTGCCGTGCTACGGAAGAACGCCGCATGAACATTCGAGACTTGCCCCTTCGATAAAATGTTTATTATTGAGGCTAGGTATGAATATTTTTCCTTGAAATTTTAAGGAACTTTAACAAAATTATATGAAAAATTGGAAGAAATATATTCGTATGTTCACCAGGAAATTCGGGTTTTATCAAAGGATATTTGGCAACCCCTGAAGGTTCATACGACGTTTTTCCTTAGCACGGCAGTATTGTTAAGTCGCCTTTATTTGCTTTCTAGAATGGATTTGACGTTTTGACAAACACATTTTGCCAAAAAACTTGGTCACCACCGAGCTTCTACTTTCGTGGCTGCGTCATTTTGTTTCCGATTCGCTGGTGAATCTTGAAATATTTTGGATTTTTTCTCCTTACCTAATATATTGAAAGGGTACTGAATTTTTTTTGATGAGAGGGTAGTGAAGTTTTGGGAAACACTGAAAAAACACTGTAAAAGTTCTGCTTTTTTGCTAGCCAGTTTTCGTAGGGTTTCTGTAAAAATTACTGAAAAAGTGTTGAATTTTTGAGAAAAGTACTGCGAAAGCGTTTGATTTTTAGAAACCTAATGCGACTGCGTTTAATTTTGTAGGAAATTACTGCGAATCGGCCATTTGTGGTGAAAATATTGCGAACGCGCTATGTCGTAGTGCGTAGACTGAATCCCTGGTTGCTCGAAACTGCCGAAGCCGAAGAACTTTCTGCACCCCTGACTCGACTTCTCTTCAGAGGCGGATCCAGCGAGTTGGCATCGTTGCTTTCCCTCCATTTAAACCTGTGTTAAATAATCGATTTTTGTCGGAGCACTTGGCCCTTTCGAGAATCGATTCATTTCCATAGCTTGGTAACTGGAGAGGAAACAATGTCGCCAACTTGCTGGATCCGTCAATGCTTTTCTTCGGATCCTCCACTGAGCACTTTTCTCGGCTTGAAAATTCACCTCCCACAGATTTCCAGAAAGGCTTTGTTTTACAATTGCACCGACACAGCTCCACTGAGCGCTGCCCACCAGAGCCACGCTTCTCGATAACCGATCGGCTCTCGTCTGCTGACCGCCTTTGTTTCACCAGCAGTGGCGTGGCGTGCTTTCCTCTATATCGATCGATATGTCATTTAAACCTATGGGAAAGGATCGATCAACAGGGTGTTCGCAACGAACACCTTGACAATCGATTTTTTACCATAGATTCAAATGGAGAAATATCGATAATCGATCATTCGCGCCTCGACCCCGAGCAGAGCAACGATCGATGCGGAGTCCGATGATCTGTTTTCGCGTGACGTCACAAGGATTTATCCGCTCATACTCATCGGGGAACATCCATCTTTGACGCGGGATCGATGACTGGAAAGCGACGTGTACGCCGCAATAAACCATACCGGGCATAACTGGACATTGAGCCGTTGTCATAACGTCCGAGACCATACTGGTGAACCGGTTCGGTCGTGGGGAAAAGGGAAAAGAAGCGGAGACGACGGTTGCTGGATCTTTTGCTAAGGGGGGGGGGGGGGTTCCGGGAACTTAACCCTGGGGCCTGGGGGCCTGTGGGTCGACCAGGAGAACATTTAAAAAGCGGAAAGTTTTTCTATTTCATCATCAGTTCTCGAGACACCGTATTCAGGGTCAAATTTAGTGAAACGTAGAGTCCCTTTATACTGAGAGTCAAGACAATGTGAATCCATTTCTGATTGGTTAACCGGATTTTAGGCCTTCACAGTGTCACAAACGGGAATAAAGATTACATTTTCACCAATTGCAAAGATTATAATCTGGAATGGACCGAGGAATTTCGGGTTCGACAAGGAACAAACGGAATGAGAGAAGGAACGGAGAAAGGAATTTAAGAATGAGTCGATCAAAGATTACGAAAAACGTTCAATTTGTGTAATCTTTATTCCCGTTTGTGACTCCATGAGGGGTGTTGTCTTGACTCTCAGTATAAAGGGACTCTAGTGAAACGTAGTTATGCTCTTGCCGACCCTTTTGGCCGGAATGCTGATTTTCGTTTCCGCCACCAAAGCCATGGCGCGAGATGTGAATTTCAACCTTTTTGCCATATTGGTCGTATTGGCGGTCTGCTATCGATAAAAATGGACAATAAAGCATTTGCAGGTATTTGAAATTTGATGAATTTCTGTTTCGAGTGGAAACTACTCAGTGAACTTAACACGAGGATACCCTTGGTTAATGAATTGAACAATTATTGGAGAAGATATGACAAAATGATCTTATCTGCCAGCAGGGCCGGATTTACCTACTTGCCGCCCCTGGGCCGCCTGTATTTTGCCGCCCCCTTCTCATTCGTTTTGAAACATCAATAAAAACCATCAAGTGAACGTGCCGGAGGGGAAGGGATGCATAAGACGCGTTTATCTACTCGTGTTGGATACAGTTTTGGCGAAAGCCCTGTCAACACTACTAGCAAAATTTCACGGAACTTGCGAAAATTAAGTTCCGTAAACTTATCTCTGTGTGGACAAGGTCCTCCATGTATAAGAAATGAACCAAAAAATTATGAAAGAACAAACATAAATGTGGTTTAATAATTTTAACTTCCGCCGCTGCGCCGCGCTGATCGCACTGTGTTTGGCGCAATGCGTGAAGTATTCCTGCAGTCTTGTAGGCCTATGCGTTTCACGCCAACCGCTCCTGACCGCACTGTGTTTGGCGCAATGGGTGAAGTATTCATGCAGTCTTGTAGGCGCTAATATGTGTTACATGCCGACCGCCACGCCGATTGCTCGTCCTTTTCATCTCAAGTCCTCGTCATCATTCCTCTCTGCGCTGAGCTCTAGGCCAAATTACGTGTTTAGTTCCTCTCTTAACTCGGCTAATTAAAGATGCTGTCTCTTGTATCACCGAAAAACGACAAAATTAAAAATTACTATACTTTCAGGAAAGAGAGATTTTGTCCCCTTTTCTCACTGATAATTTTTTTTCTGAATCCGATCTTTTTAACACCTACATTTAAAAAAATTGCAAAATTTGCCGCCATGGGCCGCGGCCCATGTGGCCAACCCCTTAATCCGGCCCTGTCTGCCAGAATACGTGTGTTTAAATGGGAAATGCCGCCTGATGACGTCACTGTAGCGTGCATTTTCTCACTTTTAAATCTTTTTTTATACTATTTCCCATATCAGAAAAAAAATTGTAAAAAATACTGAGAGATCAGCTCATCAAGCACTTTCAGATGAAGCAATAAAAAATGTGCATGCAAATTCTCTATTTAGATCCTTTCCACAAAAAGCACATGAATTTTCATTTTTCACGAATTTTATCGCACTAAATTTGTTCATTTTTACCTACAGCAGACGGAAAGTTATAAAGTGCAAGTATTAAAGTCGTCGGGAGTTCAAAAACCGCTCAATTATTCGGTCTCGATCACAATAACGAAAGAATTACGCAAGTTTCGCATGGTGTAATTTCTGCGTCACCACACCTCTACCGTCCAGTAAATCCGACACAAAGGAAGAAATAATAGAAACAGATCCTGTCTTTGTTAATTAATGAAAACGCGCGTAAATAACCTGACACAGCTGTAATTTAGCGAATTTTCCCCGCATTGACAGCTCGTCGGAAATCAGTCCATTTCCGCAAACCGCGCCTGAAAGAATGCGATTATCTTCCCGCACGATCTGACAACAGCGAGCTGTGAGCGTGAGAAATCCTTCATTATCATCATTTTTCATCCTCCGTTGTCGACAATTCAAATCGTCGTTCCCGAACGAAGAAACGTAACTCCATTCCAACGTTGCCAACATGTCAGACAATTTTTTTTTTTAATTTTTTTTTTTTTTTACAAGAAAGTACATGTGCAATTTTTGTCCGAATTTTTTTGGATATTTGCATGCAGGGTGTCTACAAGTCCGGAATTTTCAAAAAGTCTGGAAATAGTACTGATTTTTGAAAGGCGGTCCGGAAGTACTGGAAAAAGTACGGAAATTCCGCATGAAGGTCCGGAATTGTACACTGAAAAAAATGAGTTAGCGTCAGATGACTAAAAATGGTTTCAATACACTAACTCAAATTTTGTGATTTGGACACACATGATTTTTGGTTTCTGTACACTAACCACTATTAGTGCAGGAAACTAATTCCGCTACTCTAATTCGAAATGGGTCAACCTAACCTAAAAACTGAGAGAGGAGAACAGTTCATAGTGAATGATAACTGGACAATACTTTCAGGAAAAGAAGATTTCTTAAAAGATGAGAGGTAAAAATAAACTGACCGGTTCCAAATGAACGACAGAAGAAAGGAATATCCCATAGGTATGTGAAAATAGACAGAATTATCCTTTAGAGAGACACACACTCACACATGAAATGGTAGCGAATGTTCACACTGAATAAACTTAACAGGAAAATTGATCTCCGCAATTCTGTGACCGAGAGAACAATTAGCTAGTGATGTTTTCCTCAGGGAGGATAAATAATCAACTTTGAATCTCGAAAGACCAATACCCCAGACACAAAACCGATCTCTCAAAGGAAAAATATCTCATCCGAACACTTGAGATATTCTTTTGAAATTACGGAAGAACACAAACTATAGAAGTAAGCAGTCTAATTTCACAGATTTTCGTAAAATATAAACAGAACGCGGAACGCTTTAATTACAATTTAATAAGGAAGATTGACGACTCCAACGAAGATCATGCTTGTTTATGTTTTGAATTGAACATACGATTTCTTACCTTATCAGGTTTATTAATGTTGCTTTCGAACGTTTTCAGATAAGGGAGGACACTATAAATAATACCGAGAGTATTTAAACTGTCGAACGAACCCGAAATTTCACATTTTAATTGATTTTCACGAGCTGACGCGATTGAGGCCGTTATACCGTCGCCATTTTGTCGAAACTAAACAAATGTAACGGAAAATGTGGGAGTTAGCGTTGAGGGCGAATTAGTTTAACCCGAAGGCGAATTTGTTCTACCACAGCGCTACTTTTACTGTTAGTGCGTTGGTCCAATTCTGATTCGCACTCTAGTAAAGTCAAGTCAGCGCATGGAGCAAATTGATCGGTGCTTCAGTACAATCAATTAGTTCTGAAGTCTTATTTTGATTCTACCTGGCGAGAACTAACCAAATTAGTTCTCAACGCTAACTACTTTTTTTTCAGTGTAGTCATTTTTGTCGCAATTTAAGCGAAAAAATTCAAATTTTTAAAATTTTTCAAATTTCGTCAAATGAAGGTACTGAAAAAGTACTGAATTTTCCTGTTGAGGAGGTACTGATTTCTTGGGAATGTACTGAAAAAGTACTGTAAAAGTACTGAATTTTGGCCAGCCTGTTTTAGTAGACACCTTGGCATGAGATCAGAGGAAAGTCTGTGAAATTTTCAGTACAAAATGTCCAAAACTCTTCTGGTAAAAATGCAATTTCCGACGTGAAATTTGGCAACGATGGAATGCAGTTGCGTTCTTTCGTAAGGAAACGACGAAATGTCTGCACAGGAAGTTCTCCTGTCTCGCAGCCGATTGGGTATCTGTCTCAGTTCCATAGCAATCAGTCTCCGTGTCTCGTCCGGCTAATTGTGCGGTGCTTATTATTACGTCCCAGTCGTGAAAGCGATTCCCGTCGGGATATTAATCAAATTAGCAGGATGATATTGTCACCGCGATATTGCGCCGCCTCCTCCCGCAAATGCGCGCAATTCAATGAAGTTGCACCGAGCCGCCCGCCATGACTTTGCATTTTGTCCCGTGGGAACTTGAAATTTTACGCTGGACATGACATAGGTAGCTAATAATACAATGAGGACGGCAGCAGGATAATCTGGGAAACTCAAAGGGGATTTTTTCATTTGAAGAGAAAACCTCACTGAGCTCAATATTCGTTTATTTAAAAATAGTATAGAGGAATTCTTTTTTCTATGAAGTTAGCGTATAGAAAAGTTTGCCAAAACACTCTACTGTACTTCTTAAAAATGATATTTTTCTGTAATCTTCTGGTCTTTTAAAGGTTCCTAGAACACTTGAAATCGTCACAGGAAAAACTACCTCAAAATATTCTCAAAATATACACCAAATAATCAAAACAAAAATATCTAAAAACAATCTTAAAGATCTTGAAGAAAGCTAGGTTGGTGGACATCCTTTGGGTGGTCCTTCAGCTCATCGTCTTTTTGAAATCGTTCTCCTTGCCACGTCAAAAATTGACAAGAAAACGATTTTCACGCGATGATACTCGATCGAGAACGCTCAAATGATCATAATTGATGATCGATGACTTTTTTTGGCTCATCAGTCATCAAACCCTTCATTCTCCTCAGAATTCGTCGGTCAAACCTGGTCTCGAGAGGAACTTGAACGGAACCTTCAAGTATTCGGAACCAGTCTCGCGTGAACGCACTCCCAAATATTGTCCTTAAATGAACCATTTGATGCTCAAATCTAAAAAATCCATTTCATAATAAACCCTGAGTTCCGTAAGAATGTTCACATTTCAAGGCTCGTCAGACTATCGACAAACGCTGTTTTAACATCGAGCGATTGAAATTCCGGGTCTACTCGTGTGACCGGCCTCCCGCCAGCTCGCAACAACGATCGATTTCCTAATCGACCATCACGGTTCGATCCAGCTTACGTTTATTGAGACATAAAGATAACCAGTCAACAACAATCACCAGCCGCGCTTTAGAGCATGACTGGCCAAAAGCGAGGGAAAGCGTAGACTCACGCCCCTGCTGAGCATTAATTTAAATTCCGGCTAGTGATAAGCTTGTGTATCCTCCATTAAACTCCTCCGATGTGCACGATACGACAGGTGTTCTGTGACGAGCCGACACAAGGTGGATCGAGTCAGTAGGAGAGGTCGGACAAAATTCGGAAACTTCACCAGCTTGTATCTTTGTTAATACAAAACTTTGAGGGTTTATAAGAGGTTCCGTTGGTTTCCTCGTTAAATTTGCTCCCTGAAACACCCCTTGAAATTTAAAATGTGACGAAATAAACATCAAAATTTGTAGGTTTAGTCAAAAATTTCATGTTCGACCTCTCTGATTGACTCGATCCACAGTGCGACAGATGGAAACAGGATCGACGAGCTCATCAGAAATGTATATCTCCGGCTTCCGAAAACGTTCTTACGTTCTTATTGTCGGCGATCGGGTCTCTTGGATCACTCTAACGTTTTGCGCAAAAACAACGTATGAGCATACGGACGTTGCCAGCTGAAGAGAGGAACACTGTAACATCCACGGAAAAAGAAGTTGCTCGCTAGGCCTTGTCTCCACGGGACGTTTTCATGGGATTTTTCCCAAGCTCGAATCGCAGGAATGAAACTTCTGGGATTTTTCCTAGTTACCGTCTCCGGTCTCCGTCGTCCGGACGGGGCTCATTCAGTCCTGCGACTGGTTTGCGCGGGAAGATAAATTAGTTAAAGTCGAGTATTTAACCGGGATTAAAATAATAATTGCTCTCAATTGACAATTAGACACATTATTTTAACTAAACAAACATGAACAATGTAGTAATGAATAAAATATCGCACAATTCGTTTTTACTTCTTCTTCTTCTCTCAGTGGGTCCTAGGGGTACAAGTACCATACTTGGTACTGGGAAAAATATTGATTAACTCAATATTTTTCCCAACTTCGTAAGTGGGATTTTTCCCTGGGACAAATCTCGCGAAACGGCTCGTGGAGACAAAGCCTTATATAGACACATCGTCTGTTCCGGACTCAGAGGCCAAAAGTTCCGGGTGCTGGAGCCGTAGCTTCGACTGCTCCGGGTGCTACGCCCGGAACGCGGTCGGTATGTCTGTATAACCCGTAAGTACGGCTTCAACGGCCGAAGTTCTTTTTCCCGTGTGTCTATAAAATAACGAGCGAATTTCCTGAACAAATATTTGACTTTGTTCTTTGAGTCTCATGCGCAAAGTTTTCTAGTGCCTCAAAAAATAATTTGAAGCAGGTGTTGAAACTGTACGCAAAAATTATGTTTTTGTCCTTGGAAATTTGGCAACATCCAAATGCTCATATGGTGTTCTTCCCAAAGACGGCACTGCTGGCCTCACCTGGTGACCTGCAGCTTGGTGAGTGCCCGCCGGGAGTGCCATTGTGGACGGCCGTACCTTAATTGAAGGCGCACCGTGAAATTCCTGCCGCTGTGGTCCAGTGCTCGGTTTTCGTTTGTCCAGATCAAGGTCTTGAGTTCGTGCACCGAGCATTGAAAGAATTCGACAATGGGCCAGTTGTTGCGCGTATCACTGAATTGTGCCCTTGTGGCCGGATCTTGTCCAGCTAATTATTGTGAGATCGGACCCTACGCCAAGTCTTCAAGCTGAGTATTAAAGAGGCTTCATAGCATTTTCGGACGATTCGATTGTCGATTAAGGCAGATTAGAAAAGTTAGATGGAGCAAAACGTGCGATACAACTATTTCGACTTCCAAGTAGGTAAAATTGCCTACCCATGAAATGAAGGAAACTTAAACTCTTTTCGGCTGACTCAGAGACTTTAACGCGGAGTAGAAAAGTTGGATGCGAGGCGAAACACGTGATTCAACTGTTTTACTTTCAAGCTGATAAAATAACATATCCACAAAATAAATGAGAACATGGTGTTCTATATCATCCCAACTATACCCAACTTTCAGTTCATGTGACCGACCGTTCGGTTCATTTCCAGGTGCTAGAGTCGTAGCTTCGATTACTCCGGGTGCTACGCCCGGAACTTTCGGCTACTAAGCTCAGAAAGCGAACGGTATGTCTCTATAGTCTGTAAGTACGGCTTACGACCGGAGGTTTTTTTGTCAGTGTTGTTCCACTTAAGAAGCAATGTGCCCCAGTCCTGGCCTCTCATCCAAGGAAGAGATGAAAAATGAGCAATGATAGTTTGGCCACGCTGGTGATCCACCACAGCTCCAGCTTGTCCAGGATCACGGCCCGGCGCGCGGGAATGCCTCCGACATTCCGTCTCTGGTAGCACTTTCATTCGGTCGTTACTTCTTCGCGCGGTGAAGATGAGGAAAATTATACGGTGGCAGTAATATGAGGGAACTGCCGCGCCGATGCGATGGTAGGGTCTCGTCTTGGAAGGGGGGGGGGGGAGGTGGTTGTAATACTACATTGCCGCTCAGATGAGCACGACGACCGCCAGTCTCTCGACCATGTTGCAACATGTAAAATCTCAAAAATGGTGAAATAGCCACAAAATTGTCGGAAATTCAGGGGATGTCAGGGAGTTTCACCAAGTCAGGGAAAACAGGGGAATCACGGGAAAGAGGATTATCGACAAGGCCGTTTTAAGCCCATTCTAGCCGGTGTTCCTGAGCTTTCGGAAGTTCTATAGTTCGCCACCCTCCGGCCGAAGTATCACAAGCGCCATGCGACGTTTCAAACGTTCCGCCGCCATTTTTTTGGGACAATTTCTCTGTAAAAAAATTAATTGGCGGCGGAAAATTTTAAACGTCTCATGGCGCTTGTAATACTTTGGCCGGAAGGTGACGATTAGAGTCCCCCTTTATAGAGAGACAACGCGGATAATGGATATCACAAACGGGAATAATGATTACGCAAATCGGACGTTTTTTGTAATCTTTGATCAACCTATTCCCGAATTCCTATCTCCGTTCCCTCTCTCATCACAATTTTTCCTTGCCGAACCCGTAATCCTCTGGTCCATTCCAGATTATAATCTTTGCAATCGATGAAACTGTAATCTTTATCCCGTTTGTGACACTGTGAAGGCCTAAAATACGGGAACCAATCAAAATGGATTCACATTGTCTTGACTCTCAGTATAAAGGGACTCTGGGTGGAGTCCCTTCATACATACGGAGAGACAATGCGAATCCATTTCTGATTGGTTCCCGTATTTTAGGCCTTCACAGTGTCACAAACGGGAATAAAGATTACAGTTTCATCGATTGCAAAGATTATAATCTGGAATGGACCAGGGAATTACGGGTTCGGAAAGGAACAAACGGAATGAGAGAGGGATCGGAGAAAGGAATTTGAGAATGGGCCGATCAAAGATTACGAATAACGTTCAATTTGTGTAATCTTTATTCCCGTTTGTGACTCCATGAGGGGGTGTTGTCCTTGACTCTAATTGTAAGTATGAAGGAACTCTATCTCTACCTATGTAGGTACCCTAATTCGGTCTATTTTCGTCTCGGTTGGCAACGGAGCGCGGTGCGGTGCACGGACGAGGAACGACGCCGATGAGTCACGCGGTCCCGTTGCGCGTCGATTTCGACGTCTCGGGTCTCGCGTCGGCGTCGGCGTCGCGACGCTCCGTTTTCCGACTCGCAGGTTGTGCCAGGTCCCACCGAGGCGTCCGCAAGTCTGCCGTTGCCCGAATTCGATACGTTCGACGCTTCCAACCGGTGCAGCAGCGCGGTGAACCGGTTCGCTGCCGAAAAATATGCACCTCCTCATCAGTCATCGTTGACACTCGTTTCCCCAAACGGCGAGTTCGAGATTCGCGATGCGCCTCCGGCTCGCGAGGGAACCCGTCTTTTGGAGAGAGAACGACTGGCCCGAACTCTAAATGGACGACGTTTTTACGATCGGATTTTGTTTCATGTTGAGACCGTATGGGATATTTTCGGAAGAAATTAGGCCTTAAATGGACGTATTTATGCTTATAGGACAGCGTTTAGCAGAAAGAGACCAAGCCACATTAGCTATTGCCAAAATTAACTGAGCAATTTAATTTTTTACAAGAGAATGTTTGTGCGGATTCCTTTGAAAATGTTAAGGAATTTGCTTCGCACTATGCAGAATATTCACTGAACTTTGCACAAAAATCCTTCTTCCTAAAATTTTCAATTTGTTTCCATTTTTTAGCCAGTTCTTTGGGGCACACACTTTTTAATTCCAAACGCTTTCTTGATATTACACTTTGGTCAATAAAAGCTTCTTCATTATAATGATAATGATATCATAAGATTCAAATGTATCATTCGAGAGGCCAATAATGACAGCTGAGGTGGATAACATAAACCTTAATAACAAAAGACACTGAAAATCTCCGCAAATAGCAAAAGCAATGGCTTTAAGCGGTACATGTAGAAGAAAAGATTCCGAGTTTCTGGAACAGATTTTTTGATTTATACCTGAATATCCCTAAAATTTTTTATTCCCTGATGAATCCCTGTCTTATAGACACCATGATCTAGACCCATGTTATTGTCTCATTCTTCGCGCAAACCATGCAGCTTTTCATTATTCCTACCTGAAGCCAAACTGACACCACCCATTTCTTGGCTGGCACGCGCAGGTTGTCTAACAAGCTGGAACACTAAATATACACCGGGTATCGTGCGCAGTTTTGAAATCTACAAATTTATTTCATGTTCGTCCAGCGAGAAAGCAAGGTGCAACCAGTGGCGAGGTATGAACGATCGACTATCGATACTTTCCCATTAGAAGCTATGGTTAAGAATCGATTATTAAGGTGTGCGTTCCAACTATCGATATATCGATACTTCCCCATTAGAAGCTATGGTTAAGAATCGATTATTAAGGTGTGCGTTCCAACTATCGATACTTCCCCATTAGAAGCTATGGTTGAGAATCGATTTTTAAGGTGTGCATTGCAAGCACCCATGTCTATCGATCCTTTTCCATACTGCCGTGCTACTTAAGGAAGAACGCCGTATGAACATTCGAGAGTTGCCAAGTTTCCCCTGATAAAATATGTATTTTTGACGACATTCACGCACATTTTTCTTTGAAATTTTCAGATATTTTAGATTAAATCGCGTACGAAATTTTTGGAAAATAATATTCTCAATGGAGATGTTGCATGTGTGAGGGATTTGCGATTTGACTGTTGTTTCTTATGTAAAAGCTCGCGAGAAACACGATGGTGCCACTGGTTTTCTCTAAAATCAACTCCTAAGCTCATAAAAAACTCTCAAGTTGAGGCCAAAATGGAGGGGATATCCCACCCTACCCTGAGAGTCCACCTCTACATCAAAACTAACTCTCCATGCAAAGATAGGGAGCAAATACATTCGCAGGGTTGCCGTGTTTTCAGTTTTGGAGTCCCCAAATGAAGTGGCAGTCCTGTCAATGTATTTGCTCCCTATCTTTGCATGGAGAGTTTGTTTTGATGTAGAGGTGGACTCTCAGGGTAGGGCGGGATATCCCCTCCATTTTGGCCTCACTTAGAGAGCTTTTTTTGAGCTTGGGAGATGATTTCAGAGAAAACCAGTCGCACCATCGTGTTTCTCGCGAACTTTTACATAAGAAACAACGGTCAAATCGCAAATCCCTCACACATGCAACATCTCCATTTTAATAGCTATTTCGGTTTTTATCGGAAGAAATTTGGCGACGTCTGAAGGCTCTTACGGCGTTCCTCCTTAGCACGGCAGCATAGGTTTGAATGGCAGGCATATCAATCGATATATCGCGAACGGGCGAGTAAGGTTAAAGGCGGCCCGTGGCGATCAATGCCAAAGACGAAAGTTACGGATGCCTATAAAATAACAATTTAAGTCGCTCGACGTCGGAACCGTGTCACGGGATCGAGCGAGCTTTCGGGTAGCAACCTGTGACGTCTGTCACTCTAATGAGACCCGGGATATGACAACTGACATTGCGGCTAACCTGCCCTGCTTTTCGAGCCTTACGGCCTGTCCGCGAAATCGCGCCGCACCGCGGGAGGGCCGATATAACACCGAGAGCTATCACCGAACCAGTTCCAACACTCCTACCATCATCAATCATCCACCCGACTGTTAAAATTAGACTACGTTTCTGCCGTGCTGGAGAATGACGTCGTATGCAGTGTTCGAAACTCACAGGCGCCAACGCGCCAAATGCGCCTAAGAAACGAGTCAAGGCGCCTAAGAAATGAAAGCTATGCGCTTAACGTGGCCCCTAAAAATTGCCCCACCTCCCCCCCCCCCCCAGAAAAAAATCTCAATTCTTCTGTTAATTTCACTGGAAAAAAAAAAACACATTGGATCTAGAGTCCAGACTCTTAAAAACATCGGCAAGAAAAAGTACTCTTGATTCAATCAGAATCCAGCTTAAATCAAGAACCAAACCTCTTAATTTATGCGGATTTCGTTTTGATTCAAGCAAAAATCCGATTGAATCAAGAGTATTTTTTCTTGTCAATGTTTTCAAGAGTCTGGACTCAAGATGCAATTTGTTTTTTTTTTCCAGTGTTGGCCCCCAAATAATATTCAATGGCCCCTAAAAATCTAGCTTTATGGGCTACATAACTCCCGAAACTCAGAGATGAGTTTCGAACACTTATCGTATGTGATTCTTCAAGTAAGTACTTACTATAAAATTACGAGAAAAATTCTCCGAAAAACTGGTCAAAAGATCTTCACTGGTTTTCTTGAAAATTCATTTTTATCAAAAGAAATTTAGTTAGGTCAGAGTGCTCAAACGGCGTTTTTAATTTTCTCGAATAGAAGTTTTAAAAATGTCCATAGGTGTCAAAAGATCTTATTCCAAAAAACTCGGCTATCTAGTCATCCGGGAAAAATGGCAACGCGGCATAGATATAACGTCCGACTTGCATCCTGATCAACGAAATCGATCCGATCCTGATCGGATCGGATCCGGATCGGATCTGAATCGAATCCTGATCAACGATATCTAGAGTCCAGACTCTTGAAAACATGACAAGAAAAAGGACTCTTGATTCAATCAGATTTAAGCTTAAATCAAAAGGAAATCCGCTCATATTAGAGGCTTGGTTCTTGATTTAAGCTTAAATCCGATTGAATCAAGAGTATTTTTCTTGTCGATGTTTTTAAGAGTTTGGACTCTAGATCCAATGTGTTTTTTTTCCAGTGCAATGTAAATTTATATTTTTTTTCATATTCTATATAACTAGGGGCTTCTGGAGCTGCTTCGCAGCCCCTTATTTTTCCTGTACACTTTTCACTTTCACATGTTTTTTTTTTTTTTTTATTTATTTATTTCATTTAATTTTCTGTTTTGTCTTTGAATCGGGTCTAATTATTTCTTTGAGAGAATAAATATAACAAATTTTTTCAAAAATTGTAATTTTATTTAGTAAACTTTAAACTAAAATTTTGTTTTAATCTTCATACAAAATTATTTTTTAGGTTTTACATTTGTTTTCAAACTAATTTTAAAGAAGATCTTTTTTTATTTTTTAAATACTTTGCTTTTTTTTCGATTAAATTGTTGATTCTTCTTTTGCCATTTCTGTCCTGCTTTTCTTCCTATATTTCCTACAACTTTGCTCTTCTTCTTTCCTCCTTTTGTCTTTTCTTTTTTTCCGGAATGCAGCTGCATTCCGGATGCGTTAAGGGGTGGGAAGGAGGGAGGGACGGACTGAGAAACTGAAAAAAGTACGTTACGTAACGGTAAATATTAAATAAACTTACCTATATATGGATCCTTGAACTTTAAAGCAATAAGGTCCATCACCCGGAATATCAATTCGATTTGCAGAGAAAGAGGCAAAAGCAACAGCACTATTATAATTTCTGATATGCTTTATGAAATTTGGAGGAATATAAAAATAATGATTTCAAATCGGTATTTGTCCGAATACTCGGTAAAGAAATTAAGCCATTTTGGCAGCAGTTATTAAAATGACCATTGGACATTTCACCCTGAAAATGGCGAGCATCACAATGATGACAAATTATATTCATTGAACCGACTGAAAATTTGGTAACAAAATTTTCATCAAAGTTCTGATCATCAATTTTATACTTCCGAAATGAAGAAATGAAACTTTGATTTTCTATACTAATAACAGAGTTAAGTTCTTGCTTCACTAAACGAACATGCGAAGAATTCTGGAAAACGCGACCACGTTTTGGAGGACGACCGCCTCGGTCATTGAAAATTTCACTCATAACAACTGTTAAATTTAAAATTAAAATTAGTAAAAATTATTATTATTTTAACAAAATCATAACTGAAAAGTTCAATTTTTAAATTAAAAAAAATAAATCAGAAGAAAAAGGATGAAATGAAAATGGAAATTAATAATAAACATATTTATACACATTGAAAAGAAACAGCGTGAAAAGTTCTGATCGGAAATGAGAAAAAAAACTTGGAGGTTATTGACTTAATGAGGAAAAATTGGCAATAGGAAAAAGATGGAACCAATCATGAAAAACCGTAAAAAAAAAAAAAAAAAAAAAAAAAAAAAACGCGGGAAAAGAAAAATGTAAGTTGATGGCAGTTGAGTGTTGGAAGTAACCTCACTTAATGATGATTGTTGAATGAAAACAGCTGATAAAAAGACAGCAAACAGTAAAGTAAGATGCGTAGCAACAAAACTTTTCCGAAAAACAAAAAACAAAAAACCCCCACTTCCCCTCATCCAATTTATGAGTTTTTAGGGATTTAAAAATCGGGGACGAACCCCAGAAAATAATTTATAGTTTTCCCGAAGCATTGAGAACAACACCTTTCAAATGAACCAACGCCCCTCGCAATTAGTACAGTGGTTGATTCACAATTTCATTCTATTTTTCAAATTAGATATTAAGATTTCCGACCGTGGAAATAGGCGACTTTGTCAGATGCGGCAACACCGGAGCTAAGCACAGGTAGTTGCCATTCACGCTCCGGAGAGCAACGACAGGGGAGCTCCGAGCCGGAGTCGATGCCGGCGCAATTATGGCGCTCTTCCGGCGGAGGGAGTATCTCTTTTTCCACATGAGCCCAGGAAATCATAGACTCATACCGAGAACAAGGCTCACGTGGATATTGAGATACGCCCTTACGTCAGGGGAGCGACGAACTATGGCGCTCGCCGTCCAGGCCCTGTGACCCGGGTCCCGGGACTACAACTCCAGGGCACTCCGGAGTCCCGGGACTGCTCCAGACGCCGCGTCCGCGTTCAGGAATGAGTCAGCGCTCATTGGGCAGGTGAATTGATCCGACCTTGAACTCGCTCGCTGCACTTCGCTGCCCTTCTCGGCCACCCCCAACCCGACCAGCGATGCCCTATCGGGCAGACCATCAAGAAACTTTAATCATTGATGATAGCGCTACAGTGATGGGGAAAGGACAGGGTTGTCATGGTCAGGGAATACCAGGAAAACCGGGGACTGTCAGGGAAAGTGTCGAAAGTTTTGGAAGAGTCGGGAAATCGGGGAAAATTGTTAGTTTAAGTACCTTTATTCGCTTTCTAGAATGAATTTGACGTCTTGAACACCGAATTTAGCCTGGAAACTATTTCTTATCATGTATTTTTGGCCGTATGGCACATAGTTAATTGTCAGGGAATTTCACTCAAACGTGTCAAGGAAAAAAGGGAATTTCATTCAAATGTGTTAAGGAAATCAGGGAATTTCACTCAAATGTGTCAAGAAAATCAGGGAATTTCATTCAAATGTGTCAAGTAAATCAGGGAATTTCACTCAAATGTGTCAAGGAAATCAGGGAATTTCATTCTCTAAATTTTGTGGCAACCCTGAAGGGAGCCGTAATTACGACATTTTCGTAATAGATTTTCTCTAAAATCTTGCCAAACCTCTATTAGATGCGGAGCAACGACGTAATGCTATGTACCTCCCCCACATTTTTAGAATACACTGGAAAAAAAAAAACAAAGAAAAAACACATTGGATCTAGAGTCCAGACTCTTGAAAACACTGACAAGAAAAAATACTCTTGATTCAATCAGATTTTTGCTTAAATCAAAAGGAAATCCGCTCAAATTAAGAGGCTTGGTTCTTGATTTAAGCAAAAATCCGATTGAATCAAGGGTATTTTTTCTTGTCGATGTTTTTAAGAGTCTGGACTCTAGATCCAATTTGTTTTCTTTTTTTTTCCAGTGCACGCATTTAAACTCAAGACAAACCGAAAATTTAATCCATCTTTCGGCGTCTCAGTCGAAAACCACGATCCTTTCTTCGCAGCATTTACACCGTGAATCCGCGGGACCGGCAACGCGTGTTTCCTGTTTATTATCCTCGATGTGTTTTTGAGGTATCGGATTATCGATCGAAAGGCACCTTCAAGGATTAAGTGTGGAATAATGAGCGTGCCTAATTAATACGAAATTCAACGGCGGATCCGGTGAGAAAACAAGCACCCTGCCCGCCGCCATCTGCGCCCCCTGACGGAGACGTGCATAATTGCGAAACCTGCTCGAAACTGTAACGGCGCACATTCTCGTTTCCGGCGAGCTTGTTGCTTTTTAGTCAGGCCATTTTACGGCTGCAACGGTGACCACTTTAACCACAACTTTCGATTTAACTTTCGAGGTACACTGGAAAAAAAAAACACATTGGATCTAGAGTCCAGACTCTTGAAAACATTGACAAGAAAAAATACTCTTGATTCAATCAGATTTAAGCTTTAATCAAAAGAAAATCCGCTGAAATTAAGAGGCTTGGTTTTTTATTTAAGCTTAAATCTGATTGAATCAAGATTATTTTCTCTTGTCGATGTTTTTAAGAGTCTGGAGTCTAGATCCAATGTGTTTTTTTCCAGTGTAGGATCAAAGTTGAACAGTCGCGAACGTTCTTGGAAATGATGTCGTTTATGGAAAAAAGTCAATGAATGTAAAGTGCTCGAAATTAGATTTTGACCTGAACCCAGCCAGAAAAGAACGGACGCTATGGTCCGATACTTGAATTTGGAAAGTTTCTGGAATATCTACGCCATATTCTGCCGTGCTGAGGAAGAACACCGTATGAGCCTCCAGGCGTTTTCAAATTTCTTCCGGAAAACAACGGATTTTCAGGGAAGTTTGTGAATATTTCTCCGCCGATTTTTCGGCTGATTTTGTTCGAAATTTAATCTACTAAGTCTGAAAATTTCAAGGAAAAATATCCGTAACTTTCTTCAAAAACAAGTATTTTTGAGAGGAAATTTGGCCACATTCGAATACTTATATGACGTTCTTTCCTTAGCCCGTTTCATACGATCAAACTAGAGCTCTCAAAGTGGCGTCACGTAACCCACGTGGGGTCACCTGACCCTCAAAGATTGTCGGCCCGACAATCTTTGAGGGCAATGGAGGGTCACGTGACCCCACGTGACGCCACTTTGAGAGCTCTACTTTGATCGTATGAAACAAGCTCTTAGCATGGTAGTATTGTACCCACCTACGTCATAGGGTAAGGAAATTCTCAAAGTGCGATCATCTCCTTTTTTTTACTTTCTCGCTCCCCTAGGGTAGAGAGGAAGTATTGTCATCCTCCAAGAAAAAAAAAAAAAAAAGTTGAAATTTCATCATTTCTAGACGTTTTATTCTCTTTGACCAGCGGCATTTCCCTCTTGTTTTTCATGAAGGAAGGCAGGCTACCCTCTCGGGCCCTGAGAGCTCTATCTTTTGACATGTCCATACTCTCCTATATGTATAGATACTCGACCCCAAACGGCGGCCACCACGAGTTTCTCCCACCGCGATCAGGGATTTGAGGGCGCGACCCGCGACTCACGAGTCGAAGGGCTCGACCCGGTGCGGTGACACGAGACACGGTGATATCTGCAAGGCGCGCCGGCTGTTCATTCACCTGCTCCACGCGCGGAGCGTCGCCCCTCCGCCGCACAGTGGATCGAGTCATTACGAGAGGTCGGACAAAATTTGGAAACTTTAAACGCTTATTACTCCGGTTGTACAAAACTTTGAGGTTATAAAACTGGTTCCATTGGTTTCCTCGTGAAATTTTCTGCATGGAGCACCCCTTAAAGTTTAAAATATGACGAAGTAAACCTAAAAATTTGCGGTTTAGTAAAAAAATTCATGTTCGGCCTCTTTAATTGAAATGTTGCATGTGTGAGAATTTGCAATTTGACTGTTGATTCTTAGGTAAAAGTTCGCGAGAAGCACGATGGTGCCACTGGTTTTCTCTGAAATCAACTCCCAAGCTCAAAAAAAGCTCTCAAGTTGAGGCCAAAATGGAGGGTATATCCCACGCTATCCTGAGAGTCCACCTCTACATCGAGACAAACTCTCCATGCAAAGATAGGAAGCAAATACATTGGCAGGGTTGCCGTGTTTTCAGTTTTAGAGTCCCCAAATAAAGTGGTAGCCCTGTCAATGTATTTGCTCCCTATGTTCGCATGGAGAGTTTGTCTTGATGTGGAGGTGGACTCTCAGGATAGCGTGTGACATCCCCTACATTATGTCTCAACTTTGAGAGCCTTTTTTGAGTTTGGGAGTTGATTGCAGGGAAAACCAGTGGCACCATCGTGTATCTCGCAAACTTTTACATACGAATCAATTGTCAAATCGCAAATTCCTCACACATGCAACATCTCCATTTTGAAGTTCTAATAGTGGTTCTATTTGTTTCCTCGTGAAATTTTCTTTAAGAAGCACCCCTCAAAGTTTAAAATGTGATGAAGTAAACTTAAAAATTTGCGGTTTTAGTAAAAAAATTCATGTTCGACGGCCAGGCCCGCCACAAGGGAGGGGATACTGGGTCCTCGGTACCGGGGCCCGTGACGCAGGTGACAATCCACTACGAATTCATGTGTAACCCTTGTCTCGTAGGGAAAAGTGAAAAAATTACCCTAAAAATTCCGCAAAAGGTGAATTAAGTTTCAAAAATACGCTAGGGCACTATAAAATTTTTCTTACTTTTTTAGAGATTTTCAAGATTTTGAGTATATGAAGAATGATATTTTTAGTAACTGTGTTTCATTTTCTTCCGTTGTCGGATGCTAAGAGGCTCCTTTCTGGGCATCCTCGACTTCAATGGCTTAACTCCCTTGCCATAGACGTACGAAAGGGGAGTCCAGGGGGGCCCGGCTCCCCATAGAATTGAAAATTATCATCTGCCCCCTCAAAAAAAATTTATAGATGTTTTGAATGCAACAATTCGAAAGTTTTTGGTGCTGAAAGTAAACAAAAAGGCGTAATTATTCTGCAGAAATTGATGGAAAATCTCCATCATAAGAGCTTCATAATGCGTCCAAATAGATTTAAAAGTTCAAAAATTTCCCTGGGGAGGCCCCCCGGACCCCCCCCCCTTCCCTGTGCTAGGGGCCCGGGCCAGAAAATTGGTACCAGGGCCCGAGGTGGGATGTGGCGGGCCTGGTTCGACCTCTATGATTGATTCGATCCATTGTGCGGCGTGGTTCCCGAGAGCCCGGTTTATCGCCGCCGCCGACGTCGAACGTCTCGCGCCATTAACATACAAACGCAGCATACTTAATTAAGCCGCGAATCCGCGCCCCTCCCCGCCCCCCGCCCCCCGTGGGGTCCCCACTTGTCGCGTGTTAGCATTCTGTACGCACTCATGTCCGACGTGTTCGCGGTTCGAGCCGCCCTCCCGATCCCCCGCCGCTGCGTGGCCGATCCACTTCCAGCCTTTCTTGTAACCGTGGTTTTCGCGTGGAAGCTCACGTGCGAATTCATGGTGTCCAGGACCGGGAAAACCGGGAATTGTCGGGGTTCATCAGGCATCGAAAAGTAGGTGGAAAAGCTTGGGCAGAGACAAGAGACCCTACACTGGTATCTTGGCAACAATGGTGGAAGCTTTTTACTTTCGGGACTTCAACACCCAACTGAACTGCTGACCTACCTACCTAAGTGGATGGTTAAGAACGTGTTGGGTGGGTGTTCTGATTTGCAAACAAACCAAAGTTTGGGAAACTTGTTTGGCTCATGACGTCACTCGAAGCTCATCATCCACCTAGTAGGTAAGATGACTGTTGCTCCCTTGATTGTCCATAAAGAATTGTTGGATCCCCGAAAGTGAAAGCTTCCACCTGTCGCCAAGAGGTTAGTGGAGGGTCTCCCGTCTCTGAGCCTGGGTCACACGATCGGACTGAGCCAATCAATCTGGCGAGGTTAGGGTTCTGATCGGCAGGGGTCGACGATCTTCCATGCTCTCCACATTATCGGCAATCCATAGCAGCGAATGCCCCCACAATTTATACACTTTCCACCGAAAGTGATTACCTTTTTTTCCTTCTATTTGGGGGGGGGGGAGGGGTGGGGGGCTATGCTCTGGAAGGCCGTAGAAGGCTTCCACACCATATACTGTGAGTTGCACGGCTGACCCGTTTCGTTAACAATCTTGAAATGAAAATGTTTACCTGACTGTTCCGTCTAATCTACCGAGCTGACGAAAAACATCGTATGAGCATTAGGTGTTGCCCCGTTTCCCCTTCTCCCCTAACAAAACACTCATTCTTGAGGAAGAGTACGAATTTCGCCCCTGAAATTTTCCGGAACTGCAGATTAAATTGCGACTACAATTTTTAGAAAAATTTGAAGAAAAATTGCACAATACCTGAAAATATGCATGTAATGAAAGGATATTTGGCAACTTCTGAAGGCTCATACGGTGTTCTTACCTAACATGGTAGCAATGAACCCCAGCCCTTTGCAATTACTGTTAGCACCGGGAGGAGACTCGCTCGTGATGCAATGGAGCAATGGAGCATACACTCGCATGCAAGCGGCGTTCTCTGAAAACTCGGAGCGCTCACTTCCATTTTCATCAGTGGCATGGTGTGCTTTGCGATCTATCGATATTTTTCCATTTGAAGCTGTGGTAAATAATCGATCATAAAAGTGTTCGCTGTAAACACCCTGTTTATCGATACTTTCATAGGTTTAAATGGCCGAACAATCGATATATCGCAAAGCACGCCACGCCACTGATTTTCATTTTCTCCAAAAGTCAACGGTGGTAAGCAAGCGCTCACAGATTCCGGTTGATGAATACGTAATTAGTCATTTTTTGCGACGACGACGGTGAAAGCGTTGCGCACGAGACGACGGAGTGTGTGGTTCCTTTCTCCGTACTCGGGAATCTGCGCGGATGCATTTTCTCCCCCGCTCGCAGAACCGCATCACCCACATGGAAAACTCAGTGCACTTACGCGGTTTTAAGGTAAAGCTCTCAATGCGGAGCAAGTGGCTTACAGAAATCACCGAGGCGCTGCGCTTCCGCCAAGCGTTTCATGTCATGCTCGTGTCAGCGGGAACATCCCGAGGTCGGAAACCGTTTTCTCATATTTTGTGTTGGGTTTTTTGTTTCAGGTTGGTGTCGGTTTATCATCCCCGTGCTACCGTTGCAGCCTGCGCGTGAGTAACATCCGTCGGTTAATTTCACCGACGTCTAATAACGTGTGAAATTGCATTTCGTCCCGGTTGACGTCGATGACTGATCGTCCTGTTATTCCGTAATATGACGCAGGGTGCAACCGTACGAAATCGTGTTTCGATTTTCGTCGGTGTTAGCCTCGTTTAGTGTCATGCAGAGGCGGATCCAGCAATTCGGCAGCACTGGATTTCCTCCAATTAAACCTATGCTAAATAATCGATTCTGTCGGAGCACCTGGCCCCTCTAAGAATCGATACATTTCCATAGGTTTAAATGGAGAACAGACAATGTTGCCAATTTCCTGGATCCGCTGATGGTGTCATGCTGTTTTGGTGGATTTTCCGAAGGAAATACATTATTCTTTACGTTACTTTATTTTTGAGTTATAAAAAGAGCGCTGAAGAAGTCGGTAGTTTTATTCAGTTAGAAAGAAATAGAAGAATCTGGTAAAAATGTCAGTCATCTTGTTCGGATCAGTTTTTTAAAGTAAAAGAACGAACACAAAAAATTATTGAAGTGCTTGTCAAATTTTTAGTTTCGCATCTAAAAGATGTACATATACATGTATAAAGCATCTGCTTCATTCCGCATAGTTTCACCATCAGCACTGAAAATTTTAACGTATTTTGTATCAGTTCTCTCTCGTTACCATAAAGATTTTACCAGTGGCCTTGTTTGCAACGACGTTTTGTTTTCATTTCTACCACGAAGAAATTTTGCAGTAAATTATTAGAACTAAACGTTTTATTTTCATCATAGAAACTTGGATGGAATAAAATCGTCAGGTCGAAGTTTGACGCAATTCACTATGAAGCAAGATTTCTAAATAAGTTATGAATAAAATTCTCGAATAGATTATTATTGCGCCGTACAGGGATACAGAAAGTTCTTCCGCGTGTAAGCGACTTCTTTAATCTCATTTAATTAACCTCGCAAGTTCGGTAATACGACCCGAAAGTTGGGATTGACGAACCGAACAGTTGAGATGCTAAAGAACACCATGTTTTCCTTCATATCGTGGTCGTAAATATTATTTTCTAGAAAGTCAAAATAGTTGTGTCACGAGTTTCGCCCATCCAACTTTTCTACCCCTGCGTTAAAGTTTCTGTGTCAGCCGAAACGAGTACGTATTCTCCTTCATTTCGTGGATATGCAATTTTATCTACATTGAAATCGGAGTAGTTGTATCACGGGTTACGCCGCATCAAACTTTTCTACTCATGCGTTAAAGTCTCCGAGTCAGCCACTTAGTGTTCACGTTCTCCTTCATTTTGTGGAAATGTAATTTTACCTTCTTGGAGGCTGGAATAGTTGTATCACGCTGTTTCACCCGTCTAACTATTCTGCGATACAATTTTTGAGTCGGCAGAAATAAAACCAACCTCTTTTTAATTGCTGTCGGTATAAATATGCGATAAAGTTATGTTATGCTTCATATCATAATTGTGACCAGATCCGTGAAAAGCGACTTCATCGTCTGGAAGAAATTTCCAAAACTTTGAACGTTGCATGAAAAACAATCGTGGAAGCGCCTCCTAAACTGTAGTTATGCGGGTAGCATTGCACCGCGCTGTATCTCCGAGCCTATACTTTTATTCTCATCTGCTATACAAGTTCAGAAGTTTACCAGGTACTGCAACAGTCAGGAGAGATGATTGTGTCTCGTCGCAGTCGTAACTGAGAGAAAGGCGGAACATTTCCTACGCTGAAAAAAAACTGCAGCCGTTGAGGCCGTACTTACAGGCTTTATCGACATACCGTCCGCATTCCGGGCTCACTGGCCGAAAGTTCCGGGCGTAGCAACCGGAGCAGTCGATGCTACGGCTCCAAAACTGGGAACTTTCGGCCTCTGAGCCCGGAACGGATGATATGTCTATATGGCCCGTAACTTTTTTTCAGTGTATCTAGATTTTTTATATCTGCACTATAGTCCTGCGCTCAGGATAATCAAGAAAAGTGCCGGAAATGTCCGGAGAAAAACAGGAGATTCTTAATTGCACTGGAAAAAAAACACATTGGATCTAGAGTCCAGACTCTTGAAAACATTGACAAGAAAAAGGACTCTTGATTCAATCAGATTCAAGCTTAAATCAAAAGGAAATCCGCTCAAATTAAGAGGCTTGGTTCTTGATTTAAGCAAAAATCCGATTGAATCAAGAGTATTTTATCTTGTCGATGTTTTTAAGAGTCTGGACTCTAGATCCAATGTGTTTTTTTTCCAGTGTCGAGCGTATACTGTTATTCTTATCTGCTGCAAGTTCAGACATTTGCCAAGAACTGCAACAATCAGAAAAGATGATTGCATCTGTTCGCAATCGTAACTGAAAGGAATGCGAAACATTTCCTATTTAGATTTTTCTGTCTGTACTAGCTCTGCGCTCAGGACAATCAAGAAAAGTGCCGGAAATGTCCGGAGAAAAACAGGAGATTCTAATTTGGTGTTTCACTGGCAAACCTGCGTAGATAGCATCAGTATACCCATGCAGATCTCTTTCATATAAGTTCCTTGTGCCGTGCACGCGTATATTCGCGCTGGCGTATTGTAGTTGCCACCAGCGGAAACGGAAAATGTTCGACCAAACCCGGAGAAGCAGGGGAGGGGGGGGGTCGTCGAAGGGCGGGGGCGCGGAGTCTGGATTCCGGCGGTGGAAGGGGGGGGGGGGCTGCGGCGCAACGAAGCGGAAGTGGAGGCCCACGTGAATCGTGTTATCTGTTGTGATTTTCCTGTCTGCAGGGACCCGAGGCCGGGGGCGGGGGGCTGGGGCCCGGACCCTGGGCCCAGTCCGGACTTGGATCAGTGGCGTGGCGTAAATTGCGATATATCGATTGTTATGCCATTTAAACCTATGGTAAAGAATCGATTATTAAGGTGTTCGCTGCGAACACCCTGCTTATCGATCCTTTTCCATAGGTTTAAATGGCATAACAATCGATATATCGCAATTTACGCCACGCCACTGACTTGGATAGCTCCGGCTCCCCCTTTTGCACTCATTTCGTGTGCGCCGGAATCTCCGGTCCAAACCCGTGTTTGTGTCCTTCTGTCACTCCGCGGGATGCGGGCAGCCTCCGGAGCGTCCTTGCCGCTTTTACACTTTTACTTTCATTTTTTTTACGTGCCTCCTGGATTAAGAGTACCTTTATAGGGAGAGAATGGACAACTCAAAAATTTGGAGGTTAGGTTTGATCTGGTCATGTAGCTCTTGGGGCCCAAAAGGGCAATCAACCTATGAACCTGCATACTCGCATTATCCAGTGGTACTAATTTTCACAATAATAAACTGCGAGAGTAGGTAAAGTGATCGAAAGTTATAAAAACACCTACATAACTTTGATCTCGCATGCATTTTCTCTGTTTCAAAGTCTTAATCCTTATTCCATAGAGACGCTCGTTTCCAATATACTGTCTGTCATATCGGTTAACTTCTCAAGTGCATAGGTTGGCAGCGGCACTCTTCTTGTGATTTTTGTTAGGGCGGCAACGTGTAAAAGCTACATAGATTTATGTAAGAGCTTCATAAATCGAGGTGTTCCATACTCTCCCTATAAAGGTACCCTATCTGGATCGAAGAAAGGAGAGGATTCGATAAGGGCTGTATTTTGGGCTCACCCTGAATGGGTCCGTTGCACGTAATAGATACAGACAAATTAATGCACTTTCTCAGAGTAAGTTTGCTCCAAAATCACGTTGTGCACACAAAAATGGTCTGAGTTTTGCTCCTAGCGCGCAGTTGCTGCAGTGGGTAACATGCTTTTTCAAATTTACAGCGTTTGCGGTCAGTTTTTCTTGGTGGCCGGCAGTCAGGTTTGCGTGGAGAGAGATCGAACCGAAATAAACAAACAACCCCGCAAACTGTTATAAACTATCTTTGCGCATGGTTTCGATTGATTCAAACTTTTATTTTTGCAAAATGAAGACAGAAACAGGAAACACACGCTTATAAACAATCGAAATGATGAAATAGGAAAAATTGTTTGTTTACTCAGGTCAGTTTTTCTTACTCCTCTTCCTTTGCAAACCTATTCGGCGGCGACTGAAGAAAACCGCCCGCAGAAGCGGGATTCTCGAAAAAGCGCGTTACAAACTACGCAGATTGCACCCTATGGAATGGATTTCAGACTTTTTCGATTAGTCCAACGTAATTTTCGTGCAATTTTACCCGTTCAGAGCATATTTATTTGGCTGCGTCTTTTGCGTGCTACAGATCTATCAAAAAATGGGGTTGAAAAATACCTACGTTTCATTTACCTTGACTTCCGCTGGTTAGGTCGTAGTACGTCTGTTTAATTCGAGCATGTTGTGACTAACATCTCCACCGGAAAGAGGGCCAAATGACCGAAACACGCGTGCATTTGTGTGCGTGGCGTCGTTGTTGCGTCAAAAAAGAAGAAAGTGAAACGGACAGTGGCGCACTTTGTCAAGTCTTCCGTCATGAATAAGTGTAGCTATTTTGTAAGCCCCGGCTCTGGTCCAGAGTTGGGGGTCGGGGGCTTTGTTGACCTTGGAAGGCCCGTGCATTTCGTGCAGTACATTTTAAGTTCCGAGCTGTTTTTGGAACGGGCCGTGTCTTTCATTTCGATGGCACAGACACGATGTTGCGCCGCGCCCGCACCGGCAGGCTCCCGCGCTCTCGTGTTCTTCGTCACTTTTGTCGTTGCGTAGTTGTCATTCTGCATCGAGCATTTAGAAGAGGAAACCTCGATGTATAGTCGGAAATCTTGAAGTGAAATTCGGAATGCATATCAAACTGAGTCTGTTTTGCTTTAAAAAGAAAGAAAGAAACATTCTGTGGAAGGGGGTGATTCCGCTCAGGAAGCGAAATGGTCTCTATGTATAATACTAAGAGCTATGTCGATGGCCGAAGTGCGAAACCACGTATCTATGTTTGCGAAGTTGGAGATTTCCTGTCACAACTTATTTCATCTTTTGAAAACTAGTCGACTTAATTTCTTGAAAACCTCTTTGATTTTGCTCTCTGTTTGCATGACCTCCATGAATTTGCCAGGCGTACGAATAAATTCAAATCTGATTGGAAAAAATGAATTTTTCAAGCTCCTATTTTTAAAATACATGTATTTATGGAAAGAAGAAATGTTTCGAAAAATGCAAGGCCAAGAAAAAACACCGAGGACAATAAATGGTATGTAGTGAAATTATAAATGCATAGTGAAAATATGATGCATTTGGAAGAAAGAGAGAGAAAAAGATGTAATCTGGTGCTGAAAGCTTGACACCCCTCCACCTCTTGTCCCGCTTGGTCGCACAAAATTATGAAGCTTCACCCTCCCTCTAGATCGTTACTTAAGTGGACAACCCGTTGCAAAGGGGGTTTTCCGGAAAAGCAAAGACTTCTAAAATTGATCACCCTCCGTCGTGGTCGTGGATGGAAATCTCTGTTGACGTGAAGTGTGGCAACGAGACTCGAGCACTTGAGTCGGAGCGACCAACTCGACGCTCGACGCACGCCGAAACCACGGACGCACACGGAGCGTCGCGACGCGACGCGCGGCAGCCAAGCGCGAAGACGCTTCCCGCGACCACGCAGCGCATCGCGACGCGAACGCGACCCCTCCGTCATTGCCACATCCCTCCCTGTGTACGTATTTCAGTTTCTATGTCATATCATTAGTTTTTACGGCAGTGGACGGATACAAAATCATTGATAAGAGCTTAGTCTTTTTCTTCTCCCTCTTCTTCTTCTTCCTCTTCTTCTTCATCATCATCATCATCATCTTATTTTCCTCCTCGTCCTCCTCCTCTTCTTCTTTTTCTTCTTCTTGTAAGCTTCGGAGCAGGGATTCCGGTGGTCTAGAAAACCGGGAAAGTCAGATAATTTGCAGCAACCGGGAAAAGTCAGGGAAAATTAGGGAATTCACAGGAAAAGTCAGGAAATTTTGCGCGGTGCGTTTAATAGTAGGGAGTGTAATTTTAAGGAAAAAACCAAAGTGGGAGTTTTATTAAAATCCAAAGGGAAGTCAGGGAATCCGAAAATTTTGGAGTCAGGGATATCCAAAAACAGTCCGGGAAAACCATAATGGTCAGGGAAAGTCAAGGAGTTTGATGATGAAGAAATTATGGAGACCCCGCTCGGAGAGAAATTTAGTTCTTTTCGAGAGAATCCACAAAATCAAAATGAGATGTATGATCGGTTTTTCCTGAGAAAATTCCCTGGAAATCTCCAGAGGCCGTTCATAAAATACGCAATGCTAAGTTTCGGATTTTCCTGTTCCTTCTCCTCTTCGTAATACTTTTACCATCGTATCCATTACCATCCTACCACCTCCGTCCTACCTATCCTATCCTTTTACCATTATATCATTAGATTCATATCCTTTACCTTGTTAAAACAAAATGGCGTAACGCTCTCCTCAACCCCTGTCCCCTAGAACGCACCGGAAAAAATAAAAAAAACACTTTGGATCAGTGGCGTGGCGTGAATTGCGATACATCGATTGGTATGCCATTTAAACCTATGAGAAAAGATCGATTATCAGGGTGTTCGCAGCGAACACCTTAGTAATCGATTCTTTACCATAGCTTCAAATGGCGAGATATCGATAATCGATTATTCACGCCACGCCACTGCTTTGGATCTAGAGTCCAGACTCTTAAAAACGTCGACAAGAAAAAATACTCTTGACTCAATCGGATTTTTGCTTAAATCAAGAACCAACCCTCTTAATTTGAGCGGATTTCCTTTTGATTTTAAATCTGATTGATAAAGGGTATTTTTTCTTGTCAATGTTTTCAAGAGTCTGGGCTAGAGATCTAATGTGTTTTTTTTTCCAGAGCGTTACGTATTTCATGAACTTTTCGCCTCACCAGTGATAATCACGATAATGTTACGAACTGAAATCGACCAAGGATCCTAGACAACTTGGTTTTTCTCACTCTTAGAAAAGAAAAAACTTGGCAATGACAGCCTCTTGTTATTATAGGAAAAGTGTGAGGCGTGAGCCCCGAAACGAGCAACCTATATTCGAGCCGGCGCGGCGCGCGTTGCGTTGCGTTCGGCGCGCGGCGCAACGGCGCGGGACGCTTTATGAGTCACACCTGTACGACAAGATTCACAGCTGTAAAAATACAGCGTTCGCGGCTGCGGCTCCCCACCGCGATGCAACTGCCGGGACGGACGATGCATCCGTATCCTCCCGAACCGGTAGAATAATATCCAGTCCTCCTCCTTTAGCCAAGAGGTGGTCCTGCTCCGCCTTCTCCGTCCACGATTTTAAGCGTCCGAAAACACGAATAAAGCTCTCTTAATGCCGCGCCGGCTCGTGTTTGGGTTATTATCGAGGAAGTGACATAGAGTCATAGAGAAGCAGGGTTGCCGGCGATCTGAAAAACCAGGAAAATTAGGGGATCTGTGACGACCGCGGGGAAAAGAAAGAGAATTCGTGGGAAAAGTCGGGTCCTTCACGATTTTAAACGTCCGAAAACACGGATAAAGCTCTCTTAATGCCGCGCCGCCCGCTCGTGTTTGGGTTATTATCGAGGAAGTGACATGGAGTCATAGGGAAAGCAGGATTGCCGACGCACGGTGTGGAAAACCGGGAAAATTAGGGAATTGGAAATCTGTGATGACCGGGAAAAGTTAGGGAATTCGTGAGAAAAGTCGGGTATTTCCACGATTTTAAACGTCCGAAAGCACGGATAAAGTTCTCTTAATGTCGCACTGGCGTTTGGGTTATTATCGAGGAAGTGACATAGAGTCATAGGGAAAGCAGGGTTGCCGGCGATCTGAAAAACCAGGAAAATTAGGGGATCTGTGACGACCGCGGGGAAAAGAAAGAGAATTCGTGGGAAAAGTCGGGTCCTTCACGATTTTAAACGTCCGAAAACACGGATAAAGCTCTCTAATGCCGCGCCGGCGCGTGTTTGGGTTATTATCGGGGAAGTGACATGGAGTCATAGAGAGGCAGGGTTGCCGGCGATCTGAAAAACCAGGAAAATTAGGGGAGTGGGAATCTGTGATGACCGGGAAAAGAAAGGGAATTTGTGGGAAAAGTCGGGTCCTTCCACGATTTTAAACGTCCGAAAACACGGATAAAGCTCTCTAATGCCGCGCCGGCGCGTGTTTGGGTTATTATCCAGGAAGTGACATAGAGTCATAGAGATAGCGGGGTTGTCGGCGGTCTGGATAGTATCCAGACCGCCGACAACCCCGTTTCCTGAAAATCAGGAAATTCGTGGGAAGAGTCAGGGAATTTGTGGGAAAAGTCAGGGAATTTGTGGGGAAAGTCAGGAAATCGGTGGGAAGAGTCAGGGAATTTGTGTGCGAAGTCAGGGAATTTCTTACTCATCTGCTAATCACTAAAACATAGCTGTGATCTTCCAGCTGTTGACCCTCTATGGTCTTTTCAAGGCTTCGGTTAATTTCTTTTTTTTTAGCTTTTCTTTATAGGCTAATGTGACCATTTCATCTCCTCGAAAAACTCAAGACTCGTAAAAACTAGACTCGAACGACTAGGGTCAAATCTAAATCCAGGATTGATAATCTACTGCACTATCCCAAAGTACAACATATTCTTTCGAGGAAAATTATTATGAACGCGTTTTTTTTTGTTTGTTTTTTTTGAGGGGGAGCCCACCTCGACCTATCTATCCGTCTATGTCCATACCCTACACTGAAAAAAGTTTATGTACTCACGCTGCATAAATTATAGGTCGGGGCCACATACAGACTGTGAAAAATTTGATGCCGACCTATGAATAGAGATAGAGTTCATTTTAGTATGAGCAAATCATTAATATAAACTTCGAAGGATTCTGCCTTTTTCTATTTCACTCGAGGGGAAGTGTCCCCTCCCGGACTCTCTTCCCCACCCGGTGACTGACGCTGCGCTGTGCTGAACGGTTCAGCCTGAACCTTTCCCCTACGTCTGACCGTTCCCCACTCCTCTGTCAATCGAACCATATGCCACCGCTTACGTATTGTCGCTCGCCCACCCAGGTACCTAGCGGCCAGCGGTCAGTTGATGATAAATCTCGCTCATGCTCCTACGCTGCTACGCATTGATTATGCCAGCTAATTACTTTCGAATAATTAGAATTTCTTCGATAATAGTTTTCTTTAGTTATTCGACTATATTTTTTTTTTGTTCTACTGTGATTTCCTTGGTTCTCTACTGTGTTTGGCTGTGTTGAAATTTATATAATACTCACACGGAGAAAAAAACTTCGTGCATGGGACCCGACGTTGAGATCATATGAATCTCTTAAAACTTGAGGTCCAGCTGCCGAAATTCGGGTCAGAAATCTGAAAAACTTCGGTATGCACCGAGTACTTCAGATGTGTGACCTGAAACCTTCGGTATATACCGAACTACTTCAATTGTCTGACCCGAACTTCGGCAGATGGACCTTAACTTTTCGGATGCGTGATCCGAAAACTTCAGAGATCCATATGATCTCAGCTTCGGGTTCCATGCACAAAATTTTTTTGTCCGTGTTTCCTTTTAGGGGACGCAACTAAAATTTCAGTAAATTTTTTCAGAAAAGTAAAAAAAAAAAAAAAAAAGTGGCTAACAATGGTTCCTCACCTTCTCGTGGTGTTGGCTGTTTTTACTAAGTGGGAACCGTCCATAAGATATAGTCTATTTCTTGCCCTGCCATTATTATTCTACAAGTTAATTGTGAAGTGAAAATTTCATAATGTTTTCAATGAAATCTTCAAAATATAGTGATAAAAAATTTGCAACTACTACAAAATCGGCTCGCGAAGCGAGCCGAATGTCACTCGCGTAGCGAGTGACCGGGGGTCCAGGGGGCGTAGCCCCGGCTAGGCGTGACGGGCGCGCGAAGCGCGCCCAGAACGGCTAGTATTACATATGGAGAGTATGTACCCTTAGTCCATACCGTATGGACCCAGCGTCCATACTGTATGTATGAATGGTAAGTTCATACACATGCTTTTCCATACGCGACATGTTTGCAGCACATCTCTGCTCTAGTCGTGAAAGCCACACCGTATGTACGAGCAGTTCATACCTTTGATTTTCCAATCAGTATAGACTCTCGCCACATAACTACTTTTTTTTTTTTCAGTGTAAGCGTAGACGACAAGGCGCATAAGTGCAACTTTTCTCAGAAATTGAGATATTGAGAATGAATGAAATGCAGCTCGTCTTAAAATTGTAAAATTCACCTCTAAAATCCAATTTTTGAGCACCATGTAGTGAGTTCGGTCGAGCGATCCGGAGCAATCGAAGCTACGGCTCCAGCACCCGGAACTTTCGATCTCTGAGCCCGGAGCGGACGCTATGTCCATACAGCCCGAATTTTTTTTTTTTTTTTTGTTCAGTGCAGGCGGTTGAGGAATTCGCTGGATTTTCGCATGTTCCTGTTGGCTTCCGTACTCTCTCTCCGGGCCCTGCGCGTCTTTCGAACCCTGGGAAACCGCTCCGGGATCGCGTGACGAAGGTCAAGGGGGGCCGAAACCCTCGAAAAGTGTGTTGCGTAATTAGCGGGCGACCCGATAAGGGACCGTAATCGACAGCGCGCCGCGATGCTGCGCACGGCAGGAACATTAGCCGGTAATTGAAAAAAAAAAAAAAAACCGGCGGCTCACGTGAGAAGCTCCGTGCTTTTACTTCCGAGTCTGAGCCGGCTTTTTATGGCGCTCCAACTTTGAACTTGGGGCTTTGGAGAGTGTTGACACAGCGGATGACGAGCGTGAGAGACAGACGGGAGAAGGGGGAGGGGGGGCTGCTCGAGAGTCAACAAAGTCAGTGCGGGGCAATGACTCCGCCCGGTACAGCGGCCGTTGAGCCTCGGCAAGGGCAAACAAAGGAATAACAGGAGTACGCGACCGTGCGCTCAGGAAAAACGACGTATGAGCACGCCAATGTTGCCAGATTTTGTCATTTGCCGCGCAGTTAAAAATTTGGGATTGAATTTTGGTGCCGGAGCCCATATCCGCCCAAAAACCCCGAGTGATATGATTGAGAAGCAAGATTAGCATTAAAAAGCGTATGAAACTCCACGAAAAGAGTAGATTTCGCTCTGTAATCGTGCACGTCACTCCGTAAGGAGAATATTGGACGTATTTCTGCCAAACGGAACTATGTGCATTAAGACATGAACTCTAGGACCCATAAGAATATATACATAACAGGGCTTACGTCATAATGCACATAGTTCTGTTTGGCAGAAATGCGTCCTATTATCAGTTCTACGTCCATATTACTCGCGGTTTTGGGGGGCTATTTAAACTCCAGCTTAAACTTGCAAAATTGACCTGAACAATTAAAATTTTTTGCATGAATGTACTCGTGAAATTAGTTTTAAAGTCGGATTTTCAAATGAGATTAGAAAGAAATTCAGAAAAATTGTAAGTTGAAAACCTCTAGAATTCTCCTGGTAAAATTTCAATTTGCGAGGGGAAATTTGGCAACATTAAAATGAAGTTACCAACATTTTCTATCGAAATTCTATGTACATTTTTTTATTTCTAAAAAAATCGGAGGTGATGCACAGGCTACTCGCCCTTTGCTCAACCTTCCGCGTATAGCGGCAGCAGTTGGGGAGCATTCTGCGAATTCGCCCATTTTCATGACGTGATTGTAAAAAAATTCAGTCCTAATTTCAAAATCTGATTAGAGCAGGCCTGTTTAAGGACTATCGCCTATCGATAACTGCAAAAACTATAGAAATTGGCCTAGTAGCACGCTCAAACGACCTGTGACAAAAAATGAAAATTCACATTGTTTTAATGGGAGCATTCGCAACTTTACCATGCAGTATACAAAATCCTGGGTCATATTTCCAGAAATGTGATTAGAGCGGGCTCATTCAGAGACCATAACCTGTCGTAGCCGTAAAAATCATGAAAATCAGCCCGGTAGAACTCTAGAACTAAGTGTTACCAGAAATGAAAATTTAGGAGGCTCGAGAGCGTATAGTATATATTTTATTTTATTTAATACTGATTACTTGCAAACTGATTTAAAAGCTCCTCGCAAAATTCGGTTTTTATAGAAATAAATTTGGCAACGTCTGGCGGTTCATGCGACGTTCGGACGTTCTTCCTTATCACGTCGGAACGGGCTGCGGTCCGCGCTGCAAGGAATCTCGGGCTCCTGCGCTCAAAACGGGGCCCCGCTCCCGTTTTGGGCGTCGTTAAAAGAGGACGCGAGAATTTCCGAAATTTTTCGGTACCGCTAAACTTGGACGAGTCGTTAACGACTCACCGTCAAAGTTCGGCATCTGAGTAATGTCGTTGTCACACTGTACATTTATCGACAGTCGCGGGGGAAATGGTCAATCTCTGCGCATGCGCTCGCTTTGTCAGACTGTACAGTTGGGAATGTTCGTGTATCAGTGGCCTAAGCGGTTGCGCATGTCCTACTCGGGAATTTTTTACCCTTATAGTAAGCGAGGTCTGGATGTAAACCCGAGAGTCGCTTAGAAAAAGTAAAAGACGCGAAAAAATGGTCGGTGCTGATTACAGAACCTTCTGTTCACAGGGCCCCTTCACTTTCTTTGTCATACTTACAGGACTTTTCTACATACATAAAGTCGCTTTTATAGCGCCGCCTCGCGCTCTGCGACGCCCAATCGCCATTGCCCCCTATCCTCCCAGAGATCATCAGGCAATTGGCACCTTCTGATCTCCTCCTCCACCCCTTGTCGCCAACCTTTCACAGGACGTCCACGCCGTCGCCTTCCGGGAGGAACCCAATCGAAGACCTGCTTGGGCAACCGGTCGTCTGCCATCCTTCGCACATGTCCATACCAGACCAACTGCTTGGACCTGATATCGTGCACGATGTCCTTCTCTACACCCATGATCTCGCGTACTTTTACATTGCGGATACGCTCTCTTCTTGAGATGCCAGCAGACCTCCGCCAAAAGTCCATCTCAGTTGCCCTAAGCATGTCTTCAGTTCTTTTCTTGAGTTGCCAGACCTCACTCCCGTAAGTTACGATACTCTTCACGATGACGTTGTAAATTTTCCTTTTGGTCTCCTTGGAGATACTCTGGTCCCAGAGAACCCCATTTAGCATCGCGATAGCTTTCCTGCCTTGCACATTCCGATCTTTAATAGCCCGATCCAAATTTCCGTCCTTAGTTAACCAAACTCCTAGATATTTATACTCTTCACAGTCCTGAATTTTCCGACCATCCTCCAGTTCAATGCTTTGCTGATCACCACCGATAACCAACTTCTCCGTCTTAACCACATTTACTTCCATTCCTCACTTTCGGTATACTTCCACTAGCTTCCGCGTCATGTAATTCGCATCTTCTTCGTCCTGAGCTATTACCACCTGATCATCAGCAAAGCACAGAGTATAAAGGGTGCCATCTTCACGTAGCGGGACGCCCATTCCCGAACAGCATCTTTTCCATTCATTTAAAACTTCTTCCAGGTACACTTTAAATAAGGTTGGCGACAAACAACACCCTTGTTGACACAACACAGGACTTTTCTACCGTGAGAAAAGAACTTCGGTTGTGAGCACAGAGTACTCTGTCCTAATAAAGGAAACTTCTGTAGTAACAGAGAAAGTGCACTAGCCCTGTGAACAGAACTATTTTTTTCAGTGCAGCGAGACAAATTTTTGAAAGTCGGGGAAAAGCTGGGAACTTTTGTTCATAGAAGTGCTACGTTGAATTTTCAAAATACCAGTAGAATTTAATACTTCTGTTTTTGTACCTGCGTTTTTCTAACTATTTGTGTTTTTTTCATGTTCCAGGTGAGCAATTCCCGCTTGGTTCGTAATTCTCTCGCCTTCTCTCAAATCGCATTTACGTGAGTTTTTAACCCTATAAGTGCATACCTCGAAATCGATCGATAAGTGCATATTACAGACTCAAGAGGGAAGATGATTCTATAAAATTTAGCCAGGCTCCAATTAATTTATTCGCGAATATTTTAGGCTTGGGGTAAAAACAGAGACAAGAGACCCTCAACTGGCCTCCTAGCGACAGGTGGAAGCTTTTACTTTCGGGGTTTCAATAATTCCTTATGGACAATTACTAGGGAGCAACAGTCATCACCCTAGTTCCGGCTGTTGACCTATCTACATGGTCGATGATGAGCTTCGGATGACGTCATGAGCCAAACAAGTTTCCGAAACGTCGGCCATTTTCGGCTTGTTTGCAAAACGAAACTGCCAACACGTTGTTGAACATCAACCATGTAGGTAAGTCAACAGTGGAGTGCTGAAGTCCAGAAAGTAAAAGCTTCCACAATGGCCAAGATACTAGTGGAGGGTCTCTTGTCTCTCGGTAAAAAATTTCAAAATTTAGAATCACTGTTTCTAAGCGGCTCTTAGCCCCCTGAATATATCCCCAAAAGTTTCAATATATTTCATGAAATTTCGTGAAATTTCATTCGTATAAATTTCATGAAATTTCGTGAAATTTCATTCGAATAAATTTCATGAAATTTCGTGAAATTTCATTCGAATAATTTTCATGAAATTTTCCATCTCTGGTTCTCGGTAAGGTGCCCTAGAAAGCCAACACGGCCAACATGGCAACACCGGGCTGCGTGTTGCACTCGGCGAGTCCAGTCCCATCCGACCGAGCACTTTTCATTTTTCCGAGGCGCTGCACCCATGCACCGAGTCCACCACCCGCCGCCCACGAGCCACATAATTTTCGACGCGGCCGCAGTCGAAAGCGCTCGTATGAGCGTAACTAATAAAGCCGCCGCCGTTGCAGGAGCTTCAATTAGAGCTTTCACGGAGGCCGCGCAGCCGAGCCATTCAGCAAAATCAAACGCGATTAATTCATAATTCATGTCGGCTCTAACGCCGCTGCCGACGCCCCGGGCCGCGCGCTCGGATTTCACTGTTTTACATTAATTAGTGAGGAGAAATTGGAGGAATTCCCCGCGGCCTGGCAACGTCGGGCGGGAGGGCCGCGCGCCGCGCGGAAATCGGTGGGCGAACGGGAGGCCCGACACTCCGTCGTTTTCCGCACGAAAAAACGTAACTTCGTTTCAGCGTTGTCAAGTTTCATTTCGAAAATTTTATTATTACTCATAAATTATTGAGTATTTTTTATCGAAAATTTTAATGCTTTTTTATGACTAGACGCAAAAACCGCCAAAATTTCGCATCGAAATCGTGCTGTCATTTTCGGGTAAAGAAAGAAATTGTGTAGATACTTGTGTAGGAATTGTGTAGATTTTGCAACTTTGGAATGGAGTTACGTTATTTCCTTCGGAAAAGGACGTCCAATGTCTGATTTAGCTTTCAAAAATTGAAAATGCTGCGTGGATCCGCTTCCTAAAAAGTGGAAAAAATGCTGGAGGAAGGATTTTTTTGTATTTTTAAATCGTTATCAAGATCATCAAAGACGGGAAAATCGGAAAACTCTCGGGAATCTCACAGGATTCCCGGCAGTCTAGAAAATTCGGAAAGTCAAGAAAAGTCAGGAGACCCACTTAGTACTCACAGTACATTGTTTTGCAGAAGATATTCCGATCTCTCCTGTAGCTGTGCAATTTTAGCGCGTGCTGTATGCTGCAAGACCCGGCACTTCGTCAAGTTTTCCTTCAATTGGATGCTTATGCAATTTTAGCTACTCAGACGTTAATTGTTTTGTATCAGACATTCTGATATCTTTCGGAACGATGGAATGGTCCAGCAGACAAGGTACGAATTTAGGCATTCTGATACAAGTTTCTTAATCAAAACGTCACGTAGAACACGATGGGCAATGAAGATTTGGGAAACCAACGCCTAACTAAAATACGATAGTTTTTATTTGACGTTGGTTACGAGGAATTTCAAATCCCCGCTCAAAAGAAAAATAATAGTCTACTTGAATCAAATTGCGCGCAACAACGGTTTTGGCAGGTTCCTTACTTAGTTGAGCAATCTTCCTTCCTTGCCTCGTGTTGTTCAAAATTATAAAAACATGCAACAGCTGAACCAAAGCATAGAAATTAAGGTTGTCAAAAGTCAAGATACCATACAATCGCGCTCGGAGTTGAAATAGTTGCATTATTATTTCACTTTTACTCTCATTAAAAAGATCGGGCAATTTCAAGAATTCCAGAACCATGCGTTAAGCACATGACATTTCACGTTCTTTTTTCACAATTTTATCCATTAACCACCCATTTTAACCAATAGGATCGCTCAATACTTTCTATATCTTCTATGTCTACAGCTTTGTCTATTAATTTCAATAATCAGCCCGCCGAGCACTCAAGGGACTGACTAGTGACTACGCACATGAACACATGATCGGAAACGACGGATAGAGGTGAGACGCGTCAACGTGGGGTCCCGGACGGGCGCAAAACAGGGACAGGAAACGGTGAGCGGTAATTGAGTTAATTGGTTCCGCTGCTCGAGCCCCGCAGAGCGAAAACCACCCAAGTGCCGATGCGAACTACACCCACATACGCGGATTTCACCGCGCGCAGCGGAGAATTTCAAGATGCGCGCGCGGAAAAAAAACCCGGGCGGGAGTCGCGGGAGCGAACGCGAAAACGACACCGCCTAACTACCGTGCTGAGCAAGAACACCGTATGACCCTTCGAATGTTGCCAAATTTCTATCGATAAGATGTTTATTTTTAGGATACCAAAGTACACGAAAATAGCCCGGATAGTTTAACTAAGTAACACAAGAAAGACGGGTAACCAAGGTTGAAAACAGCAAAATATAAAGGCTGGGACGTTTTGGGGTGGTTTTAACCCCTTCTCGTCCAGGAGACAGAAATATATAGTATTCATAACTTTCCTCAAAAACTAAAAAAAGACAGAAGGAAAATGGGTAACCAAGGCTAAAAAACTACTAAACATAAAGCCTCGGACGTTTCGGGGTCGTTTCAACCCCCTTCTCAACCAGGAGACAAAAATATATATAAAACATTATAAAAATCAAAATACGTAGACCCCCGTCTAGTGATAACTTAATCATAACTTTATCAACCAATCGTAACTTAATCATTAACTTTATTGGGGTTATCACTATTGGGGATCTAGGTATTTTGATTCCTATAATTTTATATATTATTTATTCCTGGTTGAGAAGGGGTTGAAACCGACCTGAAACTTCTCAGGCTTTATGTTATGTTGTTTTTTAGCCTTGTTTACCCGTTTTTTTTTCTTTCCTTTTTTTAGTTTTTGAGGTATAAGTTATAAATATTTTTCCTTGAAATTTTCAGGAACTTTAGGTTGAACTGTGAACAAAATTCTCCGAAAAATTGGGAGAAAAATATTTACTAAGTTTCCCAAAAATGCTCGATCATCAAAGGAAATTTGGCAACATCTCAAGGTCCTTGCGGGGTTTTTCATTAGTGCGGCACTAAAGCTCCTGAAACGCTTCCTCTCTCGTAACGGGCTACAACGCGCGCACCCATCATTCATCCGCCCCCACCCTCACACCCCCCCCCTCGCGTGGGGTTCGCGGATTTTGACTCGGGCGCCCGCGCCTCCGCCCTGCCCCACTGGCGCCTCCCTTTCCACCAGTTCACGGTTTTGGACTAATCTGCCAGAAGCCTCCAGGTGACCCAGTTCGGCTCACAGTCCCGTCAAGCCAGAGGTAAAATACTGGAAGCGCGAAGCGCTGCAAGGGAGTCGGAATCACGAGACGGCCAGCGGGCCGATTATTGAAATTGATCGACAAAACTATAGACAAAGAAGACAATAGGGATATGGTGGGATTCTATTGGTGAAAGCGGGTGACTGCAATGGACAAAGTGTACACTAATGGAGATGTTACATGTGTGAGGAATTTGCGATTTGACTGTTGATTCTTATGCAAAAGTTCGCGAGAAACACGATGGTGCCACTGGTTTTCTCTGAAATCAACTCCCAAGCTCAAAAAAGCTCCCAAGTTGAGGCAAAAATGGAGGGGATATACCACGCCATCCTGAGAGTCCACCTCTACATCAAGACGAACTCTCCATGCCAAAGACAGGGAGCGAATACATTAGCAAGAATGCCGTGTTTTCAGTCTTAGAGTTCCCAAATAAAGTAGCAGCCCCGTCAATGTATTTGCTCCCTATCTTTGCATGGAGAGTTTGTCTTGATGTAGAGGTGGACTCTCAGGATGGCGTGGGATATCCCCTCCATTTTGGCCTCACTTTGAGAGCTGCTTTTTGAGCTTGGGAGTTGATTTCAGAGAAAACCAGTGGCACCACCGTGTTTCTCACGAACTTTTACGTATGAATCGAGAGTCAAATCGCAAATTCCTCACACATGCAACATCTCCATTAACGGCAACCGACAAGGGACCCGACAGTTAATCCATCATGTTCCTCCTCAGTCTGTTAGAACCACCAGTTACAACCAATTGGATCGCTCCATACTCGCTGTGTCTTCTTTGTCTATAGCTTTGTCTATCAGTTTCAATAAACAGTCAGTTGGGGGTAAACCAAGTAGTGAGCACCCATTTGAATTAGTCAGTGGCACGCAAGAGATACAGCCGTGCGAATAGACTTATCAGAGGTAAAAGGACACGAAAATAACAATGGTCACCTTTACAAAGTCTGAAATCCACACCTTAGTACTGGGTAATTAAATCATTTCATGAAGTATTTCAGGCCTCAATTTTGCGTAAAATTTTCATCTTGTTCAGCACTACCAGTTTAAGTTTTTTGGGAGCTATATACTTGTTTGCCTTCAATTAAGAAGGTAGGCAAAAGCGGGTCCTTAGGTGCTGTAATAGTTGTATTCGCCTATAGCATGTAGAAGTAGAACAGTCGAGACGTAGACCAAAGGTTGGCGGCTGGTAACCGTCCCCTGCAAATCACAACTATTCCGCGTAAGCAATTTTTGTATACCTCAACTTTCGGAAATATTTGGAATATATATGCTTCGAGTTATTTTTAAATTTCTGATTGAAATGGTACGGAATACTGGTTGTTATAACTCGAGGAGTAAAATTCGGTGCTGGAGTCTGTTTGGCGTTCAAAAACTCCGACTGATGTGAATGCGAAGCGAAATTAGCACTTGAAAGCGTATGACATTCCGCAAAAAGAGTAGATTCCGCACCGTAATGGTGCGTATGTCATTCTGTACGGGAAATAGATTCCGCTCCGCATTCATATAACTTGGGGTTTTTGGCGTTTTATAGACTCGGGCCCAGAATTTTACTCAAAATTTTTCAATAGTGAAGTTACTAACAGCGTATATAAACTTTCACATGGCTCAAGCAGTTTGTAAATGAAACTTAACATTCTTAAAGACTGCACACAATTATTTTACGCTCATTGAAATTCATGTCATCGATCAAAATATTTCATCCTTCGTAAATCTTAAACCTGCAAGTTTATGAACTTGAGCTCAAAACTCACGAGCATTTCTCCGAAACGTCAGTTGTAAATCAAACGCATCATACATCTGACACGCATAAACAATTATTGAATAAACATGTTCAAAAGATTAAGTTAATGTCACTTGGTTATTTTGTCCACCTCAAAAGATGACATGTCGAGATTTATGTCTTTCTGAGGTTTACAGCTCGCACAACTGTCTAATCCGGCACTTCGGCTCTTCCGGTGCTGACAGACGAAGTTCGTGCTGTCGTCTAAGAAAAAACACCATATGAACATTCGAACATCGTAGAATTTCTCTCGTCAAATCATGGATTTTTTTGAAAACTTACGAAGTTTTCTCTTTGAATTCTTCCGAGATTGTATTCATACTATAATCGAGTGCGTCTGAAAATTTTAAGGAATAAAAACACATTGCTCTTTTCACATGCCCACGGCTCATGAGTTAGCATAGTTTGCCGCTTAGTTCCTCTTGATTTAATGTAAATCCCCACTTGTCCATTTTGCCCAAAGGAATCACACCCCCTTTTACATTATTTCTTTTCCAGCATTCTAGAGCGCACCTCATCTGTCCTACCCTTCTTTACTTACAATTAGTTCCTTTTAGCATAATTACGTCCAATTCAATGAATCTTTTTACTTCCGCAAAATTTTGACAATAGCCGCACTGAAAAAAAAGTCTCGGGCTACATTGATATACCGTTCGTTCCGGGTTCAGATACCGAAAATTTCGGGTACTGGAGCCGTAGCTTCAACTGCACCGGATGCTACGCCCGGAACTTTCGGTCTCCGAGCCCGGAACGCGGACGGTATGTCTATACGGATTGCATTTTGCAAAAAGGAACCACAAGCATTCCAGTGTCGCTAAGATTGTGCAACTTTTTTTTACCATGCAAATGGAAACTATTCATCTGACAAAGTTTTATCTTTACTCTATATAAATCATGAATTTAAGACAAAAATTACGTTTGTAAATTTAATTTTTGTCATGATTTCTGTAATTTTTTGCAAAGAATTTAAGTTGTTCAATCCTAGCAACATTGGAATGCTCTTGGTTCATTTTTGCAAAATGCAATCCATATATCCCGTAAGTACGTTAGTACGGCTCCCACGACCGGAGTTTTTTTCAGTATAGCCGAATGCTCATAAGACGTTCTTGCTTAGCACGTCATCGCGCAGGGCTCGCCGGGCACAACAACGGGAGACCGGAGTGTTTACAGTGCGAATTGCGTTGCGAATCTTTCCGGTTCTAAATGAGTCGTAAAAGAATGCCAAGTTCTTGATTGTCGGGATGAAAAGCAGCCGCGGACAATTGCGTTGAAGCGGCTCCTAAGTAAACCAAGACGAGCGGCCGACTCAGAGTCTCAAGGTCTGGCTTGATCTATATCAGCCTCACTTGAGGCTAATTTAGCTCAACTCCTTTCAGCGAGCACCACCTACGATGCCCGATGCGTGCGTCTGACGCACCGGGACCCCGAACCTCGGACCCCGTTTCCGACCCGTTGAGTGAGGATCCGTGTTTTTCTGCCGTCCGGGATACACGGATACATACACCCAGCGGATCTGATTAAAGGATGTGGTCCCGCAACCTATTTCTGGGAAGCCTCAGCGAGGTCGAGTGCTAGCATCGTCAAAATTAACTGCATTTTCGGATTTGGGACTGCTATATGGACGTATTTCTGCACGGAGAAAAAAACTTCGTGCGTGGGACCCGAAGTTGAGGTCATATGGATCTTTGAGCTTTTCGGATCACGTATCTAAAAACTTGATTCCGACAGTTTTGTAGGCGCACTGTGTTTGGCGCAATTATGAAAAAATTATGAAAGAACAAACATGAATGTGATTAATAATTTTAACTTCCGCCGCTGCGCCGACCGCACTGTGTTGGCGCAATGCGTGAAGTATTCATGCAGTCTTATAGGCGCTATGCGTTTCACGCCGACCGCTGCTGAGTGCTGACCACACTGTTAGGCGCAATGCGTGAAGCATTCTTGTAGGCGCTATCCGTTTCACGCTGACCGCAGTGACCGCACTGTATTTGATGCAATGCGTGAAGTATTCGTGCAGTCTTGTAGGCGCTAATATGTGTTACATGCCGACCGCCGCACCGCGCCGAGGGCTTCTCCTTTTCATCTCAAGTCCTCGTCATCATTTCTCTCTCGGTCGCGCCGTTCCTGGCCAAATTGCGTCGATTAATTAAAAATGCTGTCTCTTGTATCACCGAAAGACGATAAAATTAGAGATTACTATACTCTCAGGAAATGAGAGATTTTGTTCGTAATTTTTTTCTAAATCCGATTTTTTGGCATGGGAACGGAGTTCCCCTGTCTTTACAATCGTTCCGTTGCTATCGCTATGGGATTCCCTATGCCTCTGCGACCTTGAGCGTTTCGCCCAGTCTTCGATTTTTGGTTGATTTTCCGATGTATCAAAAACCGTCGTATTTTTTAGCCAATCATGTCTCTACGTCAAGTTGTGTTGATTTCTAAAATTCGCTTTCAGCGAGTTTTTTCCACCTTGAGATGTCGTGTCTGACTGGTAAATCTGCGCAGAACCACGAAGTTCCGATTTTGGGCAAATTCTTTTTTTTTGGGAGGTTCTGATTGGTTATTTTTCGCCATCAGTTTTCTGTTCGTTGGTGCAAAAGATCGCCTACCTCGTTGCTCTTGAGAAGCCGCCATTATCCCACCTCAAATTTTAAACATAGATATAAAAAAATAATAACCATCGTACAAGGTGGAAAATTGCTCTGGAGGACCCGTTACAGATATATGAGCCAAAATCAGAACTCGATTGATGGATTTAATCCATGAATACAGAAATATTGCCTCAGTTTACTGCCGCGATAGCAAATGCATCTGAGATGAACCTTGTGACACATGAAAGCATAGGCAAACAATGTCTCACAGAGAAATGCGCTTCATCAGTTGTCTCATATCACCGCACCGCCGAAACCTCAAGGTCTTCTTTTGTGAAGCCCCGCTCAGCGTCCGAGATCCCTTAACTGTTCTTTTTTCTCCCATGAACCATGTGAGCGGAGATAGCTTAGTTGTCAACGACCCCGTAGTAGCGTTTTGATGACGTCCCTTTTTGTGCGAGCGGAGGTTCGAATCTCGTAGGAGACAGTTAATTTTTACTGGTTGTATTGAATGTTTTAGACCAATCATCAAACAATAATTAATACTTGGCAACTTAGGAAGCACATAGGTCCCCTATGATGCGTATTCAGGCATATGTGTAGAGTAAAAATATCATACGTAGGGTGTCCCAAAAGTACCGGGACTGGTTCTGTAACTTCAAAAGTAAGATAGATACAGACATGATTTTGATCTTATTTTAAAGATCAACTCAATACCTATCGATTAAAACCAAGATCAGCTCAATCGAATAAAAATTGACCGAGTTATGACAATTTGAAATTAGTGAGGAAAGTTTACCCCTACGGTTTTTAGGAAGATTTTTCGCTTACCAGGATTCAAAAAGTTAATATTCCTATCCACTTTCCTCCGAATCTTCCATAACTTCCTTTTGCTTTTCAAAGTACCGTCCATCAAACCGGATGCACTTTTTCATGCGCTCTTGCCACTTATCCAACATTGTTTTCCTGAATTCTTCCTCTGGGATGGAGTTGAAGAAGTCTTGAATTGCATTCTGGATTTCAGTCTTCGATACGAATCTTCGTCCGCGAAGCTCCTTTTTAAGCGTAGGAAACATCCAAAAATCACATGGAGCCAAGTCAGGGCTATAAGGGGGATGAGGGATTGTTTCAACTCCATTTTTACTCATAAATTCACTTGTTAAGCTCGATGTGTGAGGCCGCGCAGTGTCTTGATGGAGTATCCACGAAGCTTTCAAGTCCGACCGTTTCCGGGAAATGTGCATTCTCAACTCCTTTAGTACTTTGCAATAATACGCACTGTCAACTGTTGTGTTTGATGGTACAAAATGTTGATAAATGACACCTCGAAAATAAAAAAACACAATAAGCATCACTTTATCGGCCGACTTTTCGATTTACGGCGATGAAGAATCTTCCTTAAAAACCGTAGGCGTAAACTTTCCTCGCTGATTTCAAATTGCCATAACTCGGTCAATTTTTATCCGATTGAGCTGATCTTGGTTTTAATCGATAGGTATTGAGTTGATCTTTAAAATGAGATCAAGATCATGTCTGTATCTATCTTACTTTCGATGTTACAGAACAAGTCCCGGTGCTTTTGGGACACCTTATGTATACTTTACGCCGAAAAAGCGAACCTGAAACTTAAATGCGTTAACTTCCGAAAACCATATATAATCCAACGAAAATAAATAATTGGTACATAACAGCTTTCTTGTATGCAAAGAAAATAATTAAAAATGTTAAAAAAGAGATGTCAACACAAAATTACATAGCCCCTTCAATTCAGAAGATACTACAAACGAACTGTACCTTAACATTTTCATATCCCAGAAGCTAACGTTCCCATGACGAATATTGCTATCGCTAGCGATTGCAAAATCCAACTTGTTTTATAACTACATGCATTTAAAAAAAATTGCAAAATTTACCGCCTCCTAGATTTGCCGCCATGGGCCGCGGCCCATGTGGCCACCCCCTTAATCCGGCCCTGCTAGCGACAAAAATTGATTTTTGACGGCTTCATTAGATTCAGCGCTAAAGAAAATTGTGAAAATGTGTTCAGCGTTTTTTTCGCTATGACTCATTAGGAGGGACTGAATGGAGCGCGGGTGAGCGCGAAGGGAGTGGGTCTGGATGATCTAAAGTGAAATTATCAAGAAAAAACATTCATATTGTTCTTCAAAAATATATTTTTTTTTTCCGAGAGGCATTTTAGTAACATTCGTAAGATTCTGTCCGGAAACGCTCCTGAGAATTTTCGCGCCCGGCATCGCTTTTTTCTAAAATGTTTAATCCTCAGGAGCACAAAATTGTACCCCTTCTCTTATCGCTTTTGCGCTAAACCGAAAAATTAATCAAAAACCGGAGAACCGCAGAAAGAGTAATCAGAAAAGTACGCAAGAAAGGAAAATGAACTTATTAAAAAGCAAGAATTTATCCAAGCAGGTGTGCGAGTGTGCGTCTCCGTTGGGCTGAGAGCGGCGAGCCGTAAATTGAAACTATCGCTTCGTACTTTCATACTCAATAAGGGCCCTGCGTATGACTTAACGAGCTCATGATATATGTCCATAAGCAATAAAGCGTTCGTTCACCTACGTTGCTCTCAGATTGATAATGTATCTCTTTCCTGCATGGGCTCCTGTGCTTTGGAAAAACGTCGTATGAGCGTTCAGACGCTGCCAAATTGTTTCTTATTAAACACAGCTTTTCTGGGAAACCTCGAATTTTTTTTAATTGAATGTCTCGGAGGATTGAATCGAAAATTGCTCAGAATTTTCGAGGGACATTTTTGTAATTTGTTTCCAAATTTTGACCATCTACTGAAAAAGAGACCCAAGTCCACAAAACGGATGAAGGAATATAACTCAATTCCGACATTGCTGAATTGAACCAAAGAATTCAATTTATTACAGGAAAGTAACTGTGCAATTTTCGTCCAAAAATTTTCTGATTTTTGTATGAGATTGATATTGAGATTGATTTTCTGATTTTTTTATGAACATTTGTTGAAGAAGAATGTTTTTAGACAAAAAACGTCAAAAAACGTGTTTTTAAAACGTCTAAACGTAAACCAAAATCATAGCAGTTTGAAGTTCCGACCTCTGAAAATGTTCTGGGAAAAAGCCATTTAACATTCCAATCTGGCATGTTCAGAATAAAAAATTGCCGAAAAAAATGCAACATAATCCCTATATTGACGCAGAAAATGAACTAACTTATTGCTCCTACTTTATTTTGTAGGGCTGAACAGGCAGTTTGTTTTAAGTAATCTCAGAATCCGATTTTTGATCGTACTTGACAAAAGTCGTTCTACTAATGAGAATTTTGTGTCAGTACCAAGACCTTTTCCCCCGTGCTGCAGAGCTATGGAAAAACGCCGTATGAACGTTTAGACGGTGCCAAATTTCCTTGGATAAAACACGAATTTCTTGGTAAACTTATGAATATTCTCCTTCCAATTTTTCAGATTATTTCCTTCGCAATTTCACCTTAAGTCCCTGCAAATTTCAAGGACAAATATTCATAATTTTCCTCAAAAATGAACATTTGATTGAAGGAAATTTGGCAACTCTCGAAAGTTCTTACGGCGTTTTTTCTTAGCACGGCAGCGTGGCTGGATGTAATTAATCCTTTCATCACAAGAAATTTGGCAACTTTTGAATGCTCTTACGGCGTTCTGCCTTTGCGCGGTTGTAGCGAGAGCTGGCGTGAGCCGTATCGTGCTGATCGTGAGTAAGAAACGCGTAAGTCCAACAGAAGCATCGTTTGTATCCGCTGTTTCTGCTCAACGAACTCGGGTCCGCTCGGATTTTGGCATCGGATCCGGAGGCCTCCCGCTGAAGCTAAATTGTTTCGTGACCAAGTGACGATTTTGACCTTTGTTGACGATTTAAATTACGACCCCTTCCCGCTCCATCCGTAGTAATTAAGTTGCCAGGCGAAGATTGCCAGGGCTCCAATTACCCGCCAGGTTCTTACTTTCGAGATCGCTCGACAGAGAACTTAGCGCTGCCGTGTTAAGTAAAAACGCTGTTTGGATACGTTGTAGTTGCCAAATTTCGCCTGACAAAGTACGACATTTCTAGAAAACTCGAATCATTTTTTCATCGAATCTCAAGTTGAGACATTTTTCGGTAAAATGACGCATGAGACATCCACACGGAGAAAAAAACTTTGCGCATGGGATCCGAAGTTGAGGTCATATGGATCTCTGAAGTTTTTAGATCTCGTATCCGAAAACTTGAAGTCCAGCTGCCGAAGTTCGGGTCGGACATCTGAAGTACCTAGGTACATACCGAAGGGTTCGGGTCACTCATCTGAAGTATCCGGTACATACCTAAGTACTTCAGATGTCTAACCCGAACTTCGGCAGTCGGACCTTAAGTTTTTGGATGGGTGATCCGAAAACTTCAGAGATCCATATGACCTCAACTTCGGGTCCTATGCACAAAGTTTTTTTCTCCGTGCAATGCTGCTAAGATTTTGCAAACTAGTTCTCTAGCTGTAAGTAACTTATACGACAGTTCTGCTATGAATTTACCCCTAAATCTGCTCCGAGTTCTTAACATTAAAGCGAAACACAGTAGGGTTACCGAGAATTCCCAGCAGAGGACTACTGGAAAAAATTGTGATTTTTTTCTATGTATCAGTTTATTTTGTCCCCAACAATTTTCGGGGAAAACACCGATAGTTTTTGGAAAATTGAATGATTTACCGTGGGAAAGGCAACGTTTGAATTCTCTTACAATGTTCTTCCTCGGCAGAGCTAAGCGACGAGTGGGTCCAGTATTTCACTCGGAATAGCTTCGAGAAGCCTGCGAAAAATGAATGAAATAAGCCGGTCTGTTTATGGTCTTCGGATGCGCTCTCTTCAATGTACTCGTTGAGAATTGATGACTTCGTGCACTTGATGTCTAGCCGTTATCTCTCCACTTAAATTAATCCTATCCGGTGGAGTTAATTAGCTAAGGACATCCAATGAATCATATTTTCATACTCGCAGCGAGCCCATGACAAGTAGGTCTTGCTTACGGTGCGAAATCCGCTCGGAGATATCACTCTGTGTCTGTTACATTTGAGGTCGGTAAGATGGAGATAGGAAGACTCATGCAGATCTGCACAGGAAAAAAAATGGTGTTCTGCACAAACGGTATGACTGATTTTGACCTCACTTACCCGGTTGGTGCTGTATACCAGGAAAATTGGTGCTGCACCTAGCACATCTACTTCAATGGTGAAAAACACCAACCGTGGTTGGTGCATGGTATGATGGTAATTGTAACACACCACTAACTAGCTAAATTAGGTACTACAAGTAAGCAACTTTTACTTTTTCGCTCCCCCTGCGAGTAGAATGAGTATTGTCATCGAAAAAATAAGAATGGCATTGCATCATTTCTGGTTGTTTTAGGATGCCTGGGGTAAAAATAAAAAAAACATACTTGAAAAAATGTATGTCCGTCCGTTCGGCGTCCCGGATGTTTGTGCACAGCCATTTCTTAAAAATCTGTTTGTTCGATATCATTCACAATTTGCATGTCTAGAATGGAAATCAGGGGATTTTGAGTAAAACTCTTCAGAAATCGTGAAGAAAGTAGTCCAAGAGCTTGATAAATTTATAAAGTTATTGACAATACTCGCATGAACCACCCCAGCGATCACATTGATTGCATGAGTATGCATGGTCTGCTTTTGCATGTAATTAATTTATGCTGAAGAATGCATTTGACACGACTGAATAACCACTATGCAGTTATTTTAATACAAGCTGATTGACGTCGGTCGTCGCGGAGTTATGGAGAATATATTAGCGCATATCATCAGAAAATATGGGCACCAACTCGGACTAGGTGACTTTAAACGTGGACATTCGAGCAAATGAAACATTGAATATAATTCTGTCAAATTTCATCTTTCCTCTCTTTTCTTTCGCAATTTCACGAGACTCGAAGAATGCAATTCTTTAATCCCCGTTCTTTTTGTAACCGGGTCAATGCTGTCGTGCTAAGGAAAAACGCCGTATGAACTTTCGAAGGCCGCCAAGTTCCTCCGGATAAAATAAGTATTCATGAGGAAGGTCATGCATATTTTGCCATGAAATTTGCAGATATTTCAGACTTAATCGGGAAGAAAATAGACTGAAAAATTAGAGGAAAAATATTCACAATTTTGTCAGTAAATTCGGTTTTTCTTGAAGGAAACATGGCAACGCCTGAAGGTACATACGGTGTTCTGCCTTAGCACGACAGAATAGGCCGAATACCTCTTAAAATACTTTTACTTCTTTTTAAATACTTTAAATCATATTCATTATTCATGGTTACGGCTGAATATCGTATGACTGAACCCAGAGAAAATTTAACTGAAATAAATTCGCATATTTTTGCAGCTTTCAAATAATGTACTTCCTTCGCGAGGAAACGGAGCGAGCATGCTTCGTCATTGAGCGTTTGTAAACCTGGGCCCGCTTTTTGCGGAGTTGTTGTCTCAATGTCATTTCATTGTTCCTGTTATTTATTTTAAAAACCTTCCTTTGGCGGAACAAATAAAGGTCGTTTGCCAAGAACCTGCTCTTTGCATCTTATCTTCGATTAATGTCCCCCTTCATCCGCCGTGGAACTGCTCGCTGGATTTGCATTTCTTTTGAAACGAGTGTAAACTCGAGAACTTTTGAAGTTCTTTCGGAGTCCCCCACCTTTTCGTCTCGAAATTTCTCGCATTCTCCCGCTATTTGCTCGGTGATTATTTATAAATGGGAAAAGGGCTTACTGCATTCATTATAATATCAAATGTACTATAATCTGTTTCATGTAAACAGTTGTCGGTGACGACTTGCAGGAAAGAGAGATCTTAGTAAGCGGATTCTGAGAAACAGCGCCTTTGAAAATCGTGGCATGAAAAGGATCGATAGCCTGGAAAAAGTAAAAATACTCCTAATTGGACCGCGACAGATAGAAAGGAACAACCAAGTCACATCATATTTTGCCAAATTCAATGGGCCATTTAATTTTTTACACGAAAACAATTGTGCGGTTTTTGAGCAAATTTCAGTGAAAATTGTTGCATAGTGTACAAAGCAAATTCCTTAAAATTGTCAAAGAAATCCACACAAACGTTCTCTTGTGAAAAATTAAAATGCCCAGTAAAATTTGGTAATAGCTGATGTGGCTTGGTTCCTTTATGCTAAACGCGGTCCAATTGGCTATATTTTTTTTGTAAGTTGTTAAAAATGCGAGCTATTATGACTTTCCGACCGCATCAGAATCCTGATTTTTAGTTAAAAGAACGAGAAAAGACACAGAGCGCCAGTCGGCGATGCAAATTTCGGGGATTTGGAACTTTAGCTTCGACTGCCCTGAGATCAAAAGTCGACCCTTAACTTTCGGATTCTGAGCTCAGATGAGACGGTGTGTCCAATTAGCCACTGAGTACGGCTTCTACACCCGGAGTTTTTTCCAGTGTTGATGATACGCTGAGCTTAAGGTGATTCGATGGACGCCATATTTTGTGTCAGAACGGCATGCGATATATCGCATCAATTGGTTCCATATTTTCAGCTACTCGTCATTTTTCTCCTATTTTGAGATCGCACTTCTGTTGTCAGGAGTCTAAAGCACTCACTTACTAATTTTAACAAAGAAATTCAACGTAATAAAGGCGTGGTTTTTTCAGAGAGAAAACATCGCATTCGATACTGATATCGAAACTGCACTCGAATGCGATATTTTTTCTCTGAAATAACCACGCCTTTATTACGTTGAATTTCTTTGTTAAAATTGGTAAGTGAGTGCTTTAGACTCCTGACAACAAAATTGCGATCTCAAAATAGGAGAAAAATGACGAGTAGCTGAAAATATGGAACCAATTGATGCGATATATCGCATGCCGTTCTGACACAAAATATGGCGTCCATCGAATCACCTTAAGTCTGTTGAAACGTAGGTCAGTTCATAGTATACTATCTGAACCTGCCTTTCTGGACTGTTCTCGCCACGGAGATGGGTCCGAATGGATATTCGATATATCGCATTCTACTTTCTAGCACGATTCCATACTCGAAAGACGGCACCTCAAAATTCGATCTTTCTTTAAGACGAAGCCTCAAAATTCGATTTATCGTAAGACGAAGCCTCAAAATTTGATTTATTGATAAGACGAGGTTTCAAAATTCGCTCTATCAATAAGACGAAGCCTCAAAATTCAATCCATCGTAAGACGGAGCCTCAAAATTCGATTTATTGACGAAACAAAGTCTCGAATTTCGATCTACCGATGGCCTCCAATCGTGACCAAGTCATCATGGTAGGTCAGTTCAGCATTTTTCTGGACATGGAGCCATCGGGATGGACCCGATTTTCGATACATCGCATTCCAATTTCCAATACTATTTCATAATCCGTTCATACTCGAGAGACAAAGCTTCAAAGTTCGATGTATCGATCGTGAGTGAGCCATTAATCAACGTACCGAGACGCCGGAAAAAATTCAATGGCGCGACCTTTCCATTGTGCGCCTCCTCCCCGCGGCGAGGGAAGAAAACCGGGGGGACGGGGGGGGGCAGAGGGGGTGAATTTGAGAAAGGGAGGAATTCAATTAGGAGGGAATCGACGGCGCGGCGGTAGAAACAAAACGCGGACGAAATAATGGCGCTACCTGCTCGATGGCGATCGGCCCGAATCAATCACAATTATTCGCGTTTTTTACTCCCGGCGATCCAGCTTTTCATACTCGGGTCCGCCGCTGCCGGATCCCTATTCGTTGAGAGTTTTCCGGAGAATGCGAGAATCGTTCTAGAAAATGGTATGAACTACAATAGTTCCTAGAGCTTTGCACCAAATGGGTGTAAGTCAGGCTTTTGTATCCCAAAATCGTGTTTTGAGACAGCCACAAGAAGTAATGGAGAATTTTCAGGTGCCTGAAATTCGATGAATTTCGTGTTAAGGTGAATATTACTTCCTACCTCGCGTGTTTTTAAAGCCGAGAAAGTATACAACTCCCCGCCCATTGATCATAGGTAGAGTTTTATTTGCCTGCAAGATCGCGATTTTGTAGTCAGTTTATCTTCAAGCCATCAATGAAATTTTGCGTCTACATATTTTTGTCGCAATTCGAGCCAGAATTTCAAATTTCGTCAAAGGTACCGAAAAAGTACTTATTTTCTCTGTTGAGGAGGCACTGAATTTCTTGGGAATGTACTGAAAAAGTACTGTAAAAGTACCGATTTTTGGTCAACCTCTTTTAGTAGGCACCCTGTTCAATAGTACTTTTCCTTTTGTCAAACTTTTTCAGAGTCTGGACCATGCGGACCCTAGAGACTTTTTTTCCCAGTAAATGATCCATTCAAGTAGAAAGAAAGGCTCATATATCTTTCTGTTCTTTGCAGTGAAAATGCCAATTATGGTCCTAAAATTGGCCCAAAAATGGTCTAAAATATCCATCGGACGTTCAATCCTTTTGATGAAAAACTTTTTTCCCTTCTACCTCTCTAATAGAAAAGCAGCAGCGGAATTTTCAAAAATATCAACGCCCAATTTTTTTCCAAACCGCGATTGACCAAAAAGAGAGAAAGTTTTTCATTTGATAGTATAGATTCTAAATTCTAAACAACGAAAGAAAAACCCGGGAAACTGGCAGAAGCGCGGGGGACCTAGCGCAGCCCAGCGCGAGGAGCAAGGTTGCCAAATTTTGAATTTACTTTTGGATATTTTACACAGGTTTAAATGGAGGAGAGTGCCGATATCTGGCAACAGTGGAGAGGAGGCAAGTACATTGGATACGCGGAGCGATGAGTCAACTTGACCGCCCCCCCTTGCGGTTATTATTCCAGCCGGAGTACTATAACGTATGCATGGATGTTATTACGCCGGGTCACGGGACTCCAAATGACGGGGTTCTCGAAAAAGCACCGGCAATTTGTGAAAATTAAATTGTTAACTCGGAGCCGTCCGACCGCAGGTGCTCGGCGGCGGAATCGGCAGTCGCGGGCGAAATAAAAAACAAATAACTGATCCCCGTCCCGGGATTTCAATAAAAACCTTCATTAGTAGCGATACCGCTGAGAGGGCCGCGAACTTGACGGAACGCCGGTTTCCCGATTCCAAGGCGAAGGGCGTTCACCTGGCTGGATGGACGATGGAGCCCATAGCGTACGGATCCGTAGACTTAGAGTGGTGATTACGAATAGTGAAGATCTTTTCCAGTCGATTGTAGTCCGCAATCGCTGGAGTTACAATGGAGGGATTACTAACGAATTTGTGGGTAACCAACGGTGGTGCACGCTCCAAAACGCTTAAACAGCGTGTCAAGCTATGTACCCTTAGTCCATACCGTATGGACCCAGCGTCCATACTGTATGTATGAATGGTAAGTTCATACACATGCTTTTCCATACGCGACATGTTTGCAGCACATCTCTGCTCTAGTCGTGAAAGCCACACCGTATGTACGAGCAGTTCATACCTTGGATTTGCCAATCAGTATAGACTCTCGCCACATAAAACTTTTTTTTTTTTTCAGTGTATGCGTAGACGACAAGGCGCATAAGTGCAACTTTTCTCAGAAATTGAGATATTGAGAATGAATGAAATGCAGCTCGTCTTAAAATTGTAAAATTCACCTCTAAAATCCAATTTTTGAGCACCATGTAGTGAGTTCGGTCGAGCGATCCGGAGCAATCGAAGCTACGGCTCCAGCACCCGGAACTTTCGATCTCTGAGCCCGGAGCGGACGCTATGTCCATACAGCCCGAATTTTTTTTTTTTTTTTTTTTTTGTTCAGTGCAGGCGGTTGAGGAATTCGCTGGATTTTCGCATGTTCCTGTTGGCTTCCGTGCTCTCTCTCCGGGCCCTGCGCGTCTTTCGAACCCTGGGAAACCGCTCCGGGATCGCGTGACGAAGGTCAAGGGGGGCCGAAACCCTCGAAAAGTGTGTTGCGTAATTAGCGGGCGACCCGATAAGGGACCGTAATCGACAGCGCGCCGCGATGCTGCGCACGGCAGGAACATTAGCCGGTAATTGAAAAAAAAAAAAAAAACCGGCGGCTCACGTGAGAAGCTCCGTGCTTTTACTTCCGAGTCTGAGCCGGCTTTTTATGGCGCTCCAACTTTGAACTTGGGGCTTTGGAGAGTGTTGACACAGCGGATGACGAGCGTGAGAGACAGACGGGGGAAGGGGGAGGGGGGGCTGCTCGAGAGTCAACAAAGTCAGTGCGGGGCAATGACTCCGCCCGGTACAGCGGCCGTTGAGCCTCGGCAAGGGCAAACAAAGGAATAACAGGAGTACGCGACCGTGCGCTCAGGAAAAACGACGTATGAGCACGCCAATGTTGCCAGATTTTGTCATTTGCCGCGCAGTTAAAAATTGGGGATTGAATTTTGGTGCCGGAGCCCATATCCGCCCAAAAACCCCGAGTGATATGATTGAGAAGCAAGATTAGCATTAAAAAGCGTATGAAACTCCACGAAAAGAGTAGATTTCGCTCTGTAATCGTGCACGTCACTCCGTAAGGAGAATATTGGACGTATTTCTGCCAAACGGAACTATGTGCATTAAGACATGAACTCTAGGACCCATAAGAATATATACATAACAGGGCTTACGTCATAATGCACATAGTTCTGTTTGGCAGAAATGCGTCCTATTATCAGTTCTACGTCCATATTACTCGCGGTTTTGGGGGGCTATTTAAACTCCAGCTTAAACTTGCAAAATTGACCTGAACAATTAAAATTTTGTGCATGAATGTACTCGTGAAATTAGTTTTAAAGTCGGATTTTCAAATGAGATTAGAAAGAAATTCAGAAAAATTGTAAGTTGAAAACCTCTAGAATTCTCCTGGTAAAATTTCAATTTGCGAGGGGAAATTTGGCAACATTAAAATGAAGTTACCAACATTTTCTATTGAAATTCTGTGTAATTTTTTTTACTTCTAAAAAAGTCGGAGGTGATACATAGGCTACTCGGCCTTTGCGCAACCTTCCGCGCATAGCGGCAGCAGTTGGGGAGCATTCTGCAAATTCGCTCATTTTCATGACGTGATTGTAAAAAAATTCAGTCCTAATTCCAAAATCTGATTAGAGCAGGCCTGTTTAGGGACTGTCACCTATCGATAACTGCAAAAACTATAGAAATTGGCCCAGTAGCACGCTCAAACGACCTGTGACAAAAAATGAAAATTCACATTGTTTTAATGGGAGCATTCGCAACTTTACCATGCAGTATACAAAATCCTGGGTCATATTTCCAAAATGTGAATAGAGCGAGCTCATTTAGAGACAACAACCTGTCGTAGCCGTAAAAATCATGAAAATCAGCCCGGTAGAACTCTAGAACTAAGTGTTACCAGAAATGAAAATTTAGGAGGCTCGAGAGCGTATAGATTTTATTTTATTTAATACTGATTACTTGCAAACTGATTTAAAAGCTCCTCGCAAAATTCGGTTTTTATAGAAATAAATTTGGCAACGTCTGGCGGTTCATGCGACGTTCGGACGTTCTTCCTTATCACGTCGGAACGGGCTGCGGTCCGCGCTGCAAGGAATCTCGGGCTCCTGCGCTCAAAACGGGGCCCCGCTCCCGTTTTGGGCGTCGTTAAAAGAGGACGCGAGAATTTCCGAAATTTTTCGGTACCGCTAAACTTGGACGAGTCGTTAACGACTCACCGTCAAAGTTCGGCATCTGAGTAATGTCGTTGTCACACTGTACATTTATCGACAGTCGCGGGGGAAATGGTCAATCTCTGCGCATGCGCTCGCTTTGTCAGACTGTGCAGTTGGGAATGTTCGTGTATCAGTGGCCTAAGCGGTTGCGCATGTCCTACTCGGGAATTTTTTACCCTTATAGTAAGCGAGGTCTGGAAGTAAACCCGAGAGTCGCTTAGAAAAAGTAAAAGACGCGAAAAAATGGTCGGTGCTGATTACAGAACCTTCTGTTCACAGGGCCCCTTCACTTTCTTTGTCATACTTACAGGACTTTTCTACATACATAAAGTCGCTTTTATAGCGCCGCCTCGCGCTCTGCGACGCCCAATCGCCATTGCCCCCTATCCTCCCAGAGATCATCAGGCAATTGGCACCTTCTGATCTCCTCCTCCACCCCTTGTCGCCAACCTTTCACAGGACGTCCACGCCGTCGCCTTCCGGGAGGAACCCAATCGAAGACCTGCTTGGGCAACCGGTCGTCTGCCATCCTTCGCACATGTCCATACCAGACCAACTGCTTGGACCTGATATCGTGCACGATGTCCTTCTCTACACCCATGATCTCGCGTACTTTTACATTGCGGATACGCTCTCTTCTTGAGATGCCAGCAGACCTCCGCCAAAAGTCCATCTCAGTTGCCCTAAGCATGTCTTCAGTTCTTTTCTTGAGTTGCCAGACCTCACTCCCGTAAGTTACGATACTCTTCACGATGACGTTGTAAATTTTCCTTTTGGTCTCCTTGGAGATACTCTGGTCCCAGAGAACCCCATTTAGCATCGCGATAGCTTTCCTGCCTTGCACATTCCGATCTTTAATAGCCCGATCCAAATTTCCGTCCTTAGTTAACCAAACTCCTAGATATTTATACTCTTCACAGTCCTGAATTTTCCGACCATCCTCCAGTTCAATGCTTTGCTGATCACCACCGATAACCAACTTCTCCGTCTTAACCACATTTACTTCCATTCCCCACTTTCGGTATACTTCCACTAGCTTCCGCGTCATGTAATTCGCATCTTCTTCGTCCTGAGCTATTACCACCTGATCATCAGCAAAGCACAGAGTATAAAGGGTGCCATCTTCACGTAGCGGGACGCCCATTCCCGAACAGCATCTTTTCCATTCCTTTAAAACTTCTTCCAGGTACACTTTAAATAAGGTTGGCGACAAACAACACCCTTGTTGACACAACACAGGACTTTTCTACCGTGAGAAAAGAACTTCGGTTGTGAGCACAGAGTACTCTGTCCTAATAAAGGAAACTTCTGTAGTAACAGAGAAAGTGCACTAGCCCTGTGAACAGAACTATTTTTTTCAGTGCAGCGAGACAAATTTTTGAAAGTCGGGGAAAAGCTGGGAACTTTTGTTCATAGAAGTGCTACGTTGAATTTTCAAAATACCAGTAGAATTTAATACTTCTGTTTTTGTACCTGCGTTTTTCTAACTATTTGTGTTTTTTTCATGTTCCAGGTGAGCAATTCCCGCTTGGTTCGTAATTCTCTCGCCTTCTCTCAAATCGCATTTACGTGAGTTTTTAACCCTATAAGTGCATACCTCGAAATCGATCGATAAGTGCATATTACAGACTCAAGAGGGAAGATGATTCTATAAAATTTAGCCAGGCTCCAATTAATTTATTCGCGAATATTTTAGGCTTGGGGTAAAAACAGAGACAAGAGACCCTCAACTGGCCTCCTAGCGACAGGTGGAAGCTTTTACTTTCGGGGTTTCAATAATTCCTTATGGACAATTACTAGGGAGCAACAGTCATCACCCTAGTTCCGGCTGTTGACCTATCTACATGGTCGATGATGAGCTTCGGATGACGTCATGAGCCAAACAAGTTTCCGAAACGTCGGCCATTTTCGGCTTGTTTGCAAAACGAAACTGCCAACACGTTGTTGAACATCAACCATGTAGGTAAGTCAACAGTGGAGTGCTGAAGTCCAGAAAGTAAAAGCTTCCACAATGGCCAAGATACTAGTGGAGGGTCTCTTGTCTCTGGGTAAAAAATTTCAAAATTTAGAATCACTGTTTCTAAGCGGCTCTTAGCCCCCTGAATATATCCCCAAAAGTTTCAATATATTTCATGAAATTTCGTGAAATTTCATTCGAATAAATTTCATGAAATTTCGTGAAATTTCATTCGAATAATTTTCATGAAATTTTCCATCTCTGGTTCTCGGTATGGTGCCCTAGAAAGCCAACACGGCCAACATGGCAACGCCGGGCTGCGTGTTGCACTTGGCGAGTCCAGTCCCATCCGACCGAGCACTTTTCATTTTTCCGAGGCGCTGCACCCATGCACCGAGTCCACCACCCGCCGCCCACGAGCCACATAATTTTCGACGCGGCCGCAGTCGAAAGCGCTCGTATGAGCGTAACTAATAAAGCCGCCGCCGTTGCGGGAGCTTCAATTAGAGCTTTCACGGAGGCCGCGCAGCCGAGCCATTCAGCAAAATCAAACGCGATTAATTCATAATTCATGTCGGCTCTAACGCCGCTGCCGACGCCCCGGGCCGCGCGCTCGGATTTCACTGTTTTACATTAATTAGTGAGGAGAAATTGGAGGAATTCCCCGCGGCCTGGCAACGTCGGGCGGGAGGGCCGCGCGCCGCGCGGAAATCGGTGGGCGAACGGGAGGCCCGACACTCCGTCGTTTTCCGCACGAAAAAACGTAACTTCGTTTCAGCGTTGTCAAGTTTCATTTCGAAAATTTTATCATTACTCGTAAATTATTGAGTATTTTTTATCGAAAAGTTTAATGCTTTTTTATGACTACACGCAAAAACCGCCAAAATTTTGCATGGAAATCGTGCTGTCATTTTCGGGTAAAGAAAGAAATTGTGTAGATACTTGTGTAGGAATTGTGTAGATTTTGCAAATTTGGAATGGAGTTACGTTATTTCCTTCGGAAAAGGACGTCCAATGTCTGATTTAGCTTTCAAAAATTGAAAATGCTGCGTGGATCCGCTTCCTAAAAAGTGGAAAAAATGCTGGAGGAAGGATTTTTTTGTATTTTTAAATCGTTATCAAGATCATCAAAGACGGGAAAATCGGAAAACTCTCGGGAATCTCACAGGATTCCCGGCAGTCTAGAAAATTCGGAAAGTCAAGAAAAGTCAGGAGAGCCACTCAGTACTCACAGTACATTGTTTTGCAGAAGATATTCCGATCTCTCCTGTAGCTGTGCAATTTTAGCGCGTGCTGTATGCTGCAAGACCCGGCACTTCGTCAAGTTTTCCTTCAATTGGATGCTTATGCAATTTTAGCTACTCAGACGTTAATTGTTTTGTATCAGACATTCTGATATCTTTCGGAACGATGGAATGGTCCAGTAGACAAGGTACGAATTTAGGCATTCTGATACAAGTTTCTTAATCAAAACGTCACGTAGAACACGATGGGCAATGAAGATTTGGGAAACCAACGCCTAACTAAAATACGATAGTTTTTATTTGACGTTGGTTACGAGGAATTTCAAATCCCGCTCAAAAGAAAAATAATAGTCTACTTGAATCAAATTGCGAGCAACAACGGTTTTGGCAGGTTCCTTACTTAGTTGAGCAATCTACCTTCCTTGCCTCGTGTTGTTCAAAATTATAAAAACATGCAACAGCTGAACCAAAGCATAGAAATTAAGGTTGTCAAAAGTCAAGATACCATACAATCGCGCTCGGAGTTGAAATAGTTGCATCATTATTTCACTTTTACTCTCATTAAAAAGATCGGGCAATTTCAAGAATTCCAGAACCATGCGTTAAGCACAGGACATGTCACGTTCTTTTTTCACAATTTTATCCATTAACCACCCATTTTAACCAATAGGATCGCTCAATAGCCTAAATTACAAAATTAAACAATAGAAAACTTTAAAAGTTAAGTATTAAAGTAAAATAGATCAAAATACCAAATGTATCTAAATAAGATTGATAATCTTTAATTTAAAAATATATAAAAATGTAGAGATTTTTTAGATTTTAAGTAAATTATTTTAACATTTAATTAAAACCAAATTAAACCAAATCAAATAAAATGATTAAATTAATATACAGTTTAGATTTAAATTACCAAGCAGGCAAAATCTATCTAGGCTATCTATCTATATCTAGGCTATATCTTCCATTTCTATAGTTTCGTCTATTAATCTCAATAATCAGCTCGCCGAGCACCCGAGGGACTGACTACGCACACGAACACATGATCGGAAACGACGGATAGAGGTGAGACGCGTCAACGTGGGGTCCCGGACGGGCGCAAAACAGGGACAGGAAACGGTGAGCGGTAATTGAGTTAATTGGTTCCGCTGCTCGGGTCCCGCAGAGCGAAAACCACCGAAGTCCCGATGCTAACTACACCCACATACGCGGATTTCACCGCGCGCAACGGAGAATTTCAAGATGCGCGCGCGGAAAAAAAAACCCGGGCGGGAGTCGCGAGAGCGAACGCGAAAACGACACCGCCTAACTACCGTGCTGAGTAAGAACACCGTATGACCCACCGAATGTTGCCAAATTTCTATCGATATGATGTTTTTTTTTAGGATACCAAAGCACACGAAAATAGCACGGATAGTTTAACTAAGTAACACAAGAAAGACGGGTAACCAAGGTTGAAAACAGCAAAATATAAAGGCTGGGACGTTTTGGGGTGGTTTTAACCCCTTCTCGTCCAGGAGACAGAAATATATAGTATTCATAACTTTCCTCAAAAACTAATAAAAGAAAGAAGGAAAATGGGTAACCAAGGCTAAAAAACTACAAAACATAAAGCCTCGGACGTTTAGGAGTGGTTCGACCCCCTCCTCGACCACGAGATAAAAATACATAAATAATTATAAAAATCAAAATACCTAGACCTATATTTCGTGATAACTCGATAGTAACTTTATCAACCAATCGTCACTTAATCATTAACTTGTTTGGGGTTATCACTAATGGGGGTCTAGGTATTTTTATTTTTATTTTTTTTTCATATCTTTTCTTTTCCTGGTCAAAGAATGGGTTGAAACCACCCTATAACGTCTCAGGCCTTATGTTTTGTTCTTTTTTAGCCTTGGTCACCCGTTTTTCTAGGGGTTTCCTTTTTTTAGTTTTTATTTCTTGGGTTTTTTTTTTTTTTTTTTTTTTTTTTTAGTTTTTGAGGATAGGAATGAATTTTTTCCCATGAAATTTTCAGTTACTTTAGGTTGAACTGCGAACAGAATTCTCTGAAAAATTGGGAGATAAATATTTACTAAGTTTCCCAAAAATTCTTCTCTTACCAAAGGAAACTTGGCAACATCCGGAGGCTCTCACGGGGTTCTTCATTAGTACGGCACTAAAGCTCCTGAAACGCTTCCTCTCTCGTAACGGGCAACAACGCGCACCCATCATTCATCCGCCCCCACCCTCTCTCCCCCTCGCGTGGGGTTCGCGGATTTTGACTCGGGCGCCCGCGCCTCCGCCCTCGCCCCACTAGCATGGCGCCTCCCTTTCCACCAGTTCACGGTTTTGGACTAATCTGCCAGAAGCCTCCAGGTGACCCAGTTCGGCTCACAGTCCCGTCAAGCCAGAGGTAAAATACTGGAAGCGCGAAGCGCTGCAAGGGAGTCGGAATCACGAGACGGCCAGCGGGCCGATTATTGAAATTGATCGACAAAACTATAGACGCGAAGAGGACAATAGGGATCTGGTGGGATTCTATTGGTGAAAGCGGGTGACTGCAATGGACAAAGTATAGACTAATGGAGATGTTGCATGTGTGAGGAATTTGCGATTTGACTGTTGATTCTTATGCAAAAGTTCGCGAGAAACACGATGGTGCCACTGGTTTTCTCTGAAATCAACTCCCAAGCTCAAAAAGAGCTCTCAAGTTGAGGCCAAAATGGAGGGGATATCCCACGTCATCCTGAGAGTCCACCTCTACATCAAGACGAACTCTCCATGCCAAAGATAGGGAGCGAATACATAAGCAGGAATGCCGTGTTTTCAGTCTTAGAGTTCCCAAATAAAGTAGCAGCCCCGTCAATGTATTTGCTCCCTATCTTTGCATGGAGAGTTTGTCTTGATGTAGAGGTGGACTCTCAGGATTGAGTGGGATATCCCCTCCATTTTGGCTTCAACTTGAGAGCTTTTTATGAGCTTGGGAGTTGATTTCGGAGAAAACCAGTAGCAGCATCGTGTTTCTCGCAATCTTTTACATAAGAATCAACAGTCAAATCGCAAATTCCTCACACACGCAACACAACCGACAAGGGACCCAGTTAATCCATCATTTTCCTCCTTAGTCTGTTAGAACCACCAGTTGCAACCAATAGGATCGCTTCATACTCGCTATGTCTTCTTTGTCTATAGCTTTGTCTATCAATTTCAATAAACAGTCAGTTGGGGGCAACCCAAGTAGTGAGCACCCATTTGAATTAGTCAGTGGCACGCAAGAGATACAGCCGTGCGAATAGAATTATCAGAGGTAAAAGGACACGAAAATAACAATGGTCACTTTTAAAAAGTCTGAAATCCACACCTTAGTACTGGGTAATTAAATCATTTCATGAAGTATTTCAGGCCTCAATTTTGCGTAAAATTTTCATCTTGTTCAGCTCTGCCAGTTTAAGTTTTTTGGGAGCCATATATTTGTTTGCCTTCAATTAAGAAGGTAGGCTAAAGCGGCTCATTAGGTGCTGCAATAGTTGTATTCGCCTATAGCATGTAGAAGTAGAACAATCGAGACACAGACCAAAGGTTGGCGGCTGGTAACCGTCCCTTGCAAGCAGTTTGTAAATGAAACTTTACATTCTTTAAGACTGCACAAAATTATTTTACGCTCATTGAAATTCATGTCATCGATCAAAATATTTCATCCTCCGTAAATCTTAAAGCTGGAAGTTTATGAACTTGAGCTCAAAACTCACGAGCATTTCTCCGAAACGTCAGTTGTAAATCAAACGCATCATACACCTGACACACATAAACAATTATTGAATAAACATGTTCAAAAGATTAAGTTAATGTCACTTGGTCATTTTGTCTACCTCAAAAGATGACAAGTCGAGATTTATGTCTTTCTGAGGCTTACAGTTCGCACAACTGTCTAATTCGGCACTGGGCTCTTCCGGTGCTGACAGACGAAGTCAGCTCTGTCGTCAGAGAAAAATCACCGTATGAACATTCGAACATTGCAGAATTTCTCCCGTCAAACCATTGATTTTCTTTAAAACTTACGATGTTTTCTCTTTGAATTCTTCCGAGAATTGTATTCATACTATAATCGAGTGCGTCTGAAAATTTTAAGGAATAAAAACACATCGCTCTTTTCACATGCCCACGGCTCATGAGTTAGCATAGTTCGCCGCTTAGTTCCTCTTGATTTAATGTAAATCCCCACTTGTCCATTTTGCCCAAAGGAATCACACCCCCTTTTACATTATTTCTTTTCCAGCATTCTAGAGCGACCCTCATCTGTCCTACCCTTCTTTACTTACAATTAGTTCCTTTTAGCATAATTACGTCCAATTCAATGAATCTTTTTACTTCCGCAAAATTTTGACAATAGCCGCACTGAAAAAAAAGTCTCGGGCTACATTGATATACCGTTCGTTCCGGGTTCAGATACCGAAAATTTCGGGTACTGGAGCCGTAGCTTCAACTGCACCGGATGCTACGCCCGGAACTTTCGGTCTCCGAGCCCGGAACGCGGACGGTATGTCTATACGGATTGCATTTTGCAAAAAGGAACCACAAGCATTCCAGTGTCGCTAAGATTGTGCAACTTTTTTTTACCATGCAAATGGAAACTGATCATCTGACAAAGTTTCATCTTTACTCTATATAAATCATGAATTTAAGACAAAAATTACGTTTGTAAATTTAATTTTTGTCATGATTTCTGTAATTTTTTGCAAAGAATTTAAGTTGTTCAATCCTAGCAACATTGGAATGCTCTTGGTTCCCCATTGCAAAATGCAATCCATATATCCCGTAAGTACGTTAGTACGGCTCCCACGACCGGAGTTTTTTTCAGTATAGCCGAATGCTCATAAGACGTTCTCGCTTAGCACGTCATCGCGGAGGGCTCGCCGGGCACAACAACGGGAGACCGGAGTGTTTACAGTGCGAATTGCGTTGCGAATCTTTCCGGTTCTAAATGAGTCGTAAAAGAATGCCAAGTTCTTGATTGTCGGGATGAAAAGCAGCCGCGGACAATTGCGTTGAAGCGGCTCCTAAGTAAACCAAGACGAGCGGCCGACTCCGAGTCTCAAGGTCTGGCTTGATCTATATCAGCCTCACTTGAGGCTAATTTAGCTCAACTCCTTTCAGCGAGCACCACCTACGATGCCCGATGCGTGCGTCTGACGCACCGGGACCCCGAACCCCGGACCCCGTTTCCGACCCGTTGAGTGAGGATCCGTGTTTTTCTGCCGTCCGGGATACACGGATACACCCAGCGGATCTGATTAAAGGATGTGGTCCCGCAACCTATTTCTGGGAAGCCTCAGCGAGGTCGAGTGCTAGCATCGTCAAAATTAACTGCATTTTCGGATTTGGGACTGCTATATGGACGTATTTCTGCACGGAGAAAAAAACTTCGTGCGTGGGACCCGAAGTTGAGGTCATATGGATCTTTGAGCTTTTCGGATCACGTATCTAAAAACTTGAGATCCAGCTGCCGAAGTTCGGGTCAGACATCTGAAGTATTTCGATGTATACCGAAGGGTTCGGGTCACACATCTGAAGTACTCCGGTACATACCGAAGTGCGTCGATGTCTGACCCGAACTTCGGCAGCTCGACATCAAGTTTTTAGATACGTGATCCGAAAACTTCAGAGATCCATATGACCTCAACGTCGGGTCCCACGCACAAAGTTTTTTTCTCCGTGTGCCGAACAGAACTTTTCTGGGTGTCCCAGGATTAAGTACGAATATTGAAGGAGTCAATTCCTCGGGTCAAAAAATGACGTTTTTTAGTGGTATAACTTTTTTTTTCCAAAAACGCTTTCCTTGGGGGTCACGACTTCCCAAAGTTGGAGAAAAAAATCGTCTTTTCAATACCGTGGCAATCAACCAATTTTAATGTAAATCGTTAACTGGCAGTAATTTTTTGCGTTCTTTTCATTTTTGACCTCCACAGAAGGAAAAACTCATTTTGAGGGGTTGAGGGGCATCGAACCTAAAAAAGGCCAAAATCAATGTTTCTAGCGACCAGGGCCGGATTTACCTACTTGCCGCCCATGCGCGCACTGTGTTTTGGCGCAATTATGAAAAAATATGAAAGACGTTCCCCTGTCTTTACAATCGTTCCGTTGCTATCGCTATGGGATTCCCTATGCCTCTGCGACCTTGAGCGTTTCGCCCAGTCTTCGATTTTTGGTTGATTTTCCGATGTATCAAAAACCGTCGTATTTTTTAGCCAATCATGTCTCTACGTCAAGTTGTGTTGATTTCTAAAATTCGCTTTCAGCGAGTTTTTTTCCACCTTGAGATGTCGTGTCTGACTGGTAAATCTGCGCAGAACCACGAAGTTCCGATTTTGGGAAATTCTTTTTTTTTGGGAGGTTCTGATTGGTTATTTTTCGCCATCAGTTTTCTGTTCGTTGGTGCAAAAGATCGCCTACCTCGTTGCTCTTGAGAAGCCGCCATTATCCCACCTCAAATTTTAAACATAGATATAAAAAATAATAACCATCGTACAAGGTGGAAAATTGCTCTGGAGGACCCGTTACAGATATATGAGCCAAAATCAGAACTCGATTGATGGATTTAATCCATGAATACAGAAATATTGCCTCAGTTTACTGCCGCGATAGCAAATGCATGCTGAGATGAACCTTGTGACACATGAAAGCATAGGCAAACAATGTCTCACAGAGAAATGCGCTTCATCAGTTGTCTCATATCACCGCACCGCCGAAACCTCAAGGTCTTCTTTTGTGAAGCCCCGCTCAGCGTCCGAGATCCCTTAACTGTTCTTTTTTCTCCCATGAGCCATGTGAGCGGCGATAGCCTAGTTGTCAACGACCCGTAGTAGCGTTTTGATGACGTCCCTTTTTGTGCGAGCGGAGGTTCGAATCTCGTAGGAGACAGTTAATTTTTACTGGTTGTATTGAATGTTTTAGACCAATCATCAAACAATAATTAATACTTGGCAACTTAGGAAGCACATAGGTCCCTATGATGCGTATTCAGGCATATGTGTAGAGTAAAAATATCATACTTAGGGTGTCCCAAAAGTACCGGGACTGGTTCTGTAACTTCAAAAGTAAGATAGATACAGACATGATTTTGATCTTATTTTAAAGATCAACTCAATACCTATCGATTAAAACCAAGATCAGCTCAATCGAATAAAAATTGACCGAGTTATGACAATGGGCCTGTTGCAAACTTTTGCTAGAGCAAAAATAAGAGTCGTTTCTTGTAGATAATGCCTCAAAAATCACGATGAGCGCATCGGCAAAGTCTGAAATGCACTCATAACTCCACAATCTGCGTAAGAAATTTGCGTTTTTTTAAGCTTCCCGCTTCAAAACGATACTACGGCACAGGTGAACATTTTGTTAGAGGAGTCGCTCCATCGTCGGCGATATTCATCACGGCCGACGCTTGCGCGCAGTTTCGCGCGTAATTCGAGGAGAGTTCAAGGTCAATCAATTTGGGCGTGGAAAATACGAACGTTAACACACGATTGTTATCTGGTCTAATCCAGTTGAGGTGTGATCTCGTCCCATCAAACGCGTTTTGGCGGATTGGCGTCGGCCTAGAGTCCCTTTATACTGAGAGTCAAGACAATTTGAATCCATTTCTGATTGGTCCCCGTATTTTAGGCTTCCACAGTGTCACAAACGGGAATAAAGATTACATTTTCACCAATTGCAAAGATTATAATCTGGAATGGACCAGGGGATTACGGGTTCGGCAAGGAACAAACGGAATGAGAGGAGGAACGGAGAAAGGCATTTGAGAATGGGCCGATCAAAGATTACGAAAAAACGTTCAATTTCTGTAATCTTTATTCCCGTTTGTGACATCCATGAGCCGAATTGTCTTGACTCTCAGTATAAAGGGACTCTACGTCGGCCATGATGATTATTGCCGACGATGGAACGACTCCTCTTACAAAATGTTCACCTGTGCCGTAGTATCGTTTTTGAAGCGGGAAGCTCAAAAAACCGCAAATTTCTTACGCAGACTGTGAAGTTATGAGGGCATTTCAGACTTTGCCGATGCGCTCATCGTGATTTTTGAGGCATTCACTGTAAGAAGCAACTCTTATTTTTGCTCTAGCAAAAGTTTGCAACAGGCCCATTTGAAATTAGTGAGGAAAGTTTACCCCTACGGTTTTTAGGAAGATTTTTCGCTTACCAGGATTCAAAAAGTTAATATTCCTATCCACTTTCCTCCGAATCTTCCATAACTTCCTTTTGCTTTTCAAAGTACCGTCCATCAAACCGGATGCACTTTTTCATGCGCTCTTGCCACTTATCCAACATTGTTTTCCTGAATTCTTCCTCTGGGATGGAGTTGAAGAAGTCTTGAATTGCATTCTGGATTTCGGTCTTCGATACGAATCTTCGTCCGCGAAGCTCCTTTTTAAGCGTAGGAAACATCCAAAAATCACATGGAGCCAAGTCAGGGCTATAAGGGGGATGAGGGATTGTTTCAACTCCATTTTTACTCATAAATTCACGTGTTAAGCTCGATGTGTGAGGCCGCGCAGTGTCTTGATGGAGTATCCACGAAGCTTTCAAGTCCGACCGTTTCCGGGAAATGTGCATTCTCAACTCCTTTAGTACTTTGCAATAATACGCACTGTCAACTGTTGTGTTTGATGGTACAAAATGTTGATAAATGACACCTCGAAAATAAAAAAACACAATAAGCATCACTTTATCGGCCGACTTTTCGATTTACGGCGATGAAGAATCTTCCTTAAAAACCGTAGGCGTAAACTTTCCTCGCTGATTTCAAATTGCCATAACTCGGTCAATTTTTATCCGATTGAGCTGATCTTGGTTTTAATCGATAGGTATTGAGTTGATCTTTAAAATGAGATCAAGATCATGTCTGTATCTATCTTACTTTCGATGTTACAGAACAAGTCCCGGTGCTTTTGGGACACCTTATGTATACTTTACGCCGAAAAAGCGAACCTGAAACTTAAATGCGTTAACTTCCGAAAACCATATATAATCCAACGAAAATAAATAATTGGTACATAACAGCTTTCTTGTATGCAAAGAAAATAATTAAAAATGTTAAAAAAGAGATGTCAACACAAAATTACATAGCCCCTTCAATTCAGAAGATACTACAAACGAACTGTACCTTAACATTTTCATATCCCAGAAGCTAACGTTCCCATGACGAATATTGCTATCGCTAGCGATTGCAAAATCCAACTTGTTTTATAACTACATTTAAAAAATTGCAAAATTTTCCGCCTCCTAGATTTGCCGCCATGGGCCGCGGCCCATGTGGCCACCCCCTTAATCCGGCCCTGCTAGCGACAAAAATTGATTTTTGACGGCTTTATTAGATTCAGCGCTAAAGAATATTGTGAAAATGTGTTCAGCGTTTTTTCGCTATGACTCATTAGGAGGGACTGAATGGAGCGCGGGTGAGCGCGAAGGGAGTGGGTCTGGATGATCTAAAGTGAAATTATCAAGAAAAAACATTCATATTGTTCTTCAAAAATATATTTTTTTTTCCGAGAGGCATTTTAGTAACATTCGTAAGATTCTGTCCGGAAACGCTCCTGAGAATTTTCGCGCCCGGCATCGCTTTTTTCTAAAATGTTTAATCCTCAGGAGCACAAAATTGTACCCCTTCTCTTATCGCTTTTGCGCTAAACCGAAAAATTAATCAAAAACCGGAGAACCGAAGAAAGAGTAATCAGAAAAGTACGCAAGAAAGGAAAATGAACTTATTAAAAAGCAAGAATTTATCCAAGCAGGTGTGCGAGTGTGCGTCTCCGTTGGGCTGAGAGCGGCGAGCCGTAAATTGAAACTATCGCTTCGTACTTTCATACTCAATAAGGGCCCTGCGTATGACTTAACGAGCTCATGATATATGTCCATAAGCAATAAAGCGTTCGTTCACCTACGTTGCTCTCAGATTGATAATGTATCTCTTTCCTGCATGGGCTCCTGTGCTTTGGAAAAACGTCGTATGAGCGTTCAGACGCTGCCAAATTGTTTCTTATTAAACACAGCTTTTCTGGGAAACCTCGAATTTTTTTTAATTGAATGTCTCGGAGGATTGAATCGAAAATTGCTCAGAATTTTCGAGGGACATTTTTGTAATTTGTTTCCAAATTTTGACCATCTACTGAAAAAGAGACCCAAGTCCACAAAACGGATGAAGGAATATAACTCAATTCCGACATTGCTGAATTGAACCAAAGAATTCAATTTATTACAGGAAAGTAACTGTGCAATTTTCGTCCAAAAATTTTCTGATTTTTGTATGAGATTGATATTGAGATTGATTTTCTGATCATTTTATGAACATTTGTTGAAGAAGAATGTTTTTAGACAAAAAACGTCAAAAATTGTGTTTTTAAACGTATAAACGTAAACCAAAATCATAGAAGTTCGGAGTTCCGAGCTCTGAAAATGTTTCTGGAAAAAGCCATTTAACATTCCAATCTGGCTTGTTCAGAATAAAAAATTGCTGAAAAAAATGCAACATAATCTCCTATATTGACGCAAAAATGAACAAACTTGCTCCTACTTCATTCTGTAGGGCTGAACAGGCAGTTTTCAGCACCGATGTTTGACCCAACTTTACAAAAGTCGTTCTACCGAGAATTTTGTGTCAGTGTACGAAGGCCTTTTTCCCGTCGCTGGATGTAATTACTTAATCATTTCATTTCATTTCAAGACATTTGGCAACTTTTGAATGCTCTTACGGCGTTCTGCCTTTGCGCGGTTGTAGGGAGAGCTGGCGTGAGCCGTATCGTGCTGATCGTGAGTAAGAAACGCGTAAGTCCAACAGAAGCATCGTTTGTATCCGCTGTTTCTGCTCAACGAACTCGGGTCCGCTCGGATTTTGGCATCGGATCCGGAGGCCTCCCGCTGTAGCTAAATTGTTTCGTGACCAAGTGACGATTTTGACCTTTGTTGACGATTTAAATTACGACCCCTTCCCGCTCCATCCGTAGTAATTAAGTTGCCAGGCGAAGATTGCCAGGGCTCCAATTACCCGCCAGGTTCTTACTTTCGAGATCGCTCGACAGAGAACTTAGCGCTGCCGTGTTAAGTAAAAACGCTGTTTGGATACGTTGAAGTTGCCAAATTTCCCCTGACAAATGCACGATATTTCTAGAAAACTCGAATCATGTTTTCATGGAATCTCTGAGACATTTTTCGGTAAAATGGCGTATGGCATACTGCTAAATGCTGGGATACTTCCAATGCTGCTAAGATTGCGCTACGTTGTTCTCTACACTGAAAAAAAAGCTCCGGGCGCGGAAGCCGTACTTACGGGCTGTATAGACATACCGTCCAAGTTCCAATTTAATTTTGTGGGTTCTTCTAAAATTGTAGGTAGATGGCGTAATAAGTCGCTTTCCTACTGTGAAAAAGACGTAATCATCCCAAAGCGTGTATTTCCCCAACCATTCCATGTAATAACCGGTCCAATTGTTTTCTTTGATGCATACCTGATCATCGGGAATCTTCGGTGTTCACACTGTCTTCCCGGTAAAATGATCTATTTTCTAAGTCAAACTTGGTAAAAAATTATTGAACACCGGGGCAAAAAGTTCTTAACATTAAAGCGTAACACAGTAGAGTCACCGAGAATTCCCAGCAAAGGACTCCGGGAAAAATTATGATTTTTTTCTATGTATCAGTTCATTGTCCCCGACAATTTTCAGCAAAAACGATAGCTTTTCGGAAAATTGAAAACTTCACCGTGGGAATTTTGGCAACGTTTGAATACTCTTACAATGTTCTTCCTTGGAGAGCTAAGCGACGAGTGGGTCCAGTATTTCACTCGGAATAGCTTCGAGAAGCCTGCGAAAAATGAATGAAATAAGCCGGTCTGTTTATGGTCTTCGGATGCGCTCTCTTCAATGTACTCGTTGAGAATTGATGACTTCGTGCACTTGATGTCTAGCCGTTATCTCTCCACTTAAATTAATCCTATCCGGTGGAGTTAATTAGCTAAGGACATCCAATGAATCATATTTTCATACTCGCAGTGAGCCCATGACAAGTAGGTCTTGCTTACGGTGCGAAATCCGCTGGGAGATATATCTCTGTGTGTGTTACGTTTGAGGTCGGAAAGATGGAGATAGGGAGGCTCATGAAGATCTGCACAGGAGAAAAATGGTGTTCTGCACCAACGGTATGGTTGATTTTGACCTCACTAACCCGGTTGGTGCTGTATACCAGGAAAATTGGCGCTGCATCTAGCATACCTACTTCAACGATGAAAAACACCAAACGTGGTTGGTGCATGGTATGATGGTAGTTGTAACACACCACTAACTAGCTAAATTAGGTACTACAAGTAAGCAACTTTTACTTTTTCGCTCCCCCTGCGAGTAGAGTGAGTATTGTCATCGAAAAAATAAGAATCGCATTTTATCATTTCTGGGTGTTTTAGGATGCCTGGGGTAAAAAAAAACCATACTTGAAAAAAATGTATGTCCGTCCGTTCGGCGTCCCGGATGTCTGTGCACAGCCATTTCTTAAAAATTTGTTTGTTCGATATCATTCAAAATTTGCATGGCTAGAATGGAACTCAGGGGATTTTGAGTATAGCTATTCAGGAATCGTGAAGAAAGTAGTTCAAGAGCTGAATAAATTGATAAAGTTCTTGAAATTACTCGCATGAACCACCCCAGCAATTGTATTGATTACCTGAGTATGCATGATCCGTTTTTGCATGTAATTATTTATGCCAAAGAATGCATCTGACACGGCTGAATAACCACTATGCAGTTATTTTAATACAAGCTGATTGACGTCGGTTGTCGCGGAGTTATGGAGAATATATTAACGCATATCAACAGAAAATATGGGCACCAACTCGGACTTCGTGACGTTAAGTCGCGCGTGGCTGACATAAGGGCGTAATTACACATTGAGATGAGCCCGAAAAAGCATTGAAATGTATGGAAGACAGGGCTCATTGCAGAGTAGTGTATTTACGCCCTTATGACAGGCAGGCGACGAAATGTGGACATACGAGCAAGCAAAACATTGAATATAATTCAGTCAAATTTCATCCTTCCACTCTTTTCTTTCGCAATTTCACGAGACTTAAAGAATGCAATCCTTTAATCCCCATTTTTTACCCGAGCCAATTGGCTAAATATTGTTTAAAGTATGCCATTCTATAGACTTGTGCTTTGCGCATATTCATTATTCAGGCTAAATATCGTATGACTGAACTCTGAGAAAATTTAACTGAAATAAATTCGCATATTTTTGCAGCTTTCAAATAATGTACTTCCTTCGCGAGGAAACGGAGCGAACGTGCTTCGTCATTGAGCGTTTGTAAACCTGGGCCCGCTTTTTGCGGAGTTGTTGTCTCAATGTCATTTCATTGTTCCTGTTATTTATTTTAAAAACCTTCCTTTGGCGGAACAAATAAAGGTCGTTTGCCAAGAACCTGCTCTTTGCATCTTATATTCGATTAATGTCCCCCTCATCCGCCGTGGAACTGCTCGCTGGATTTGCATTTCTTTTGAAACGAGTGTAAACTCGAGAACTTTTGAAGTTCTTTCGGAGTCCCCCACCTTTTCGTCTCGAAATTTCTCGCATTCTCCCGCTATTTGCTCGGTGATTATTTATACATGGGAAAAGGGCTTACTGCATTTATTATAATATCAAATGTACTATAATCTGTTTTATGTAAACAGTTGTCGGTGACGACTTGCAGGAAAGAGAGATCTTAGTAAGCGGATTCTGAGAAACAGCGACTTTGAAAACCGTGGCATGAAAAGGATCGATTGCCTGGAAAAAGTAAAAATACTCCTAATTGGACCGAGTTAAGCAGGAAGGAATAACCAAGCCACATCATCTTTTGCCTAATGTAATCGGGCAATTTAATGTTTACGCGAAAACGGTTGTGCGTTTTTTGAGCAAATTTCAGTCAAAATTTGTGCATTTTATACAATGCAAATTCCTTAAAATTGTCAAAGGAATCCACACAAACGCTCTCTTGTGAAAAATTAAAATGCCTAGTGAAAGGTAATAGCTAATGTGACGTGGTTCCTTTCTGCTAAACGTGGTCCAGTTGGCTCTATTTATTTTTGTAAGTTGTTGAAAATTCGAGCTATTATGACTTTCCGACCGCATCAGAATCCTGATTTTTAGCTGAAAGAATTAGGAAAGACACAGAGCGCCAGTTGGCGATACGAAGTTCGGGGATTTGGAACTTTAGCTTCGACTACTCTGAGTTCAAAAGTAGGTGCTCTACCCAGAACTTCCGGCCACTGAGCCCGGAACGGACGGTATGTCTACTTAGCCCATGAGTTTTCCACACCCGGAGATTTTTTTACTATCGATGATACGCCGAGCTTAAGTCTAACGTAGGTCAGTTCATAGTATACTATCTGAACTCTTTCTGGACTGTTCTGGTCATGGTGATGGGTCCGAATAGATGTTCGATGATGTATTCTACTTTCCAGCATGATTTCATACTCAAAAGACGGAACCTCAATATTCGATCTATCTCTAAGACGAAGCCTTAAAATTCGATCTATCGTAAGACGATCCTCAAAATTCGATCTATCGTAAGGTAAATCCTCAAAATTCGATCTCTCGATAAGACGAAGCCTCAAAATTCGATCTACCTATTAGACGAAACCTCAAAATTCGATCTATCTACAAGACGAAGCCTCAAAATTCGATTTATTGACGAAACGAAGCCTCGAATTTCGATCTATCGATGGCCTCCAATCGTGACCAAGTCATCATGGTAGGTCAGTTCAGCATTTTTCTGGACATGGAGCCATCGGGATGGACCTTCGATATATCGCATTCCAATTTCCAATACTATTTCATAATCCGCTCATGCTCGAGAGACAAAGCTTCAAAGTTCGATGTATCGATCGTGAGCGAGCCATTAATCAACGTACCGAGACGCCGGAAAAAATTCAATGGCGCGACCTTTCCATTGTGCGCCTCCTCCCCGCGGCGAGGGAAGAAAAACCGGGGGGACGGGGGGGCAGAGGGGGTGAATTTGAGAAAGGGAGGAATTCAATTAGGAGGGAATCGACGGCGCGGCGGTAGAAACAAAACGCGGACGAAATAATGGCGCTACCTGCTCGATGGCGATCGGCCCGAATCAATCACAATTATTCGCGTTTTTTACTCCCGGCGATCCAGCTTTTCATACCCGGGTCCGCCGCTGCCGGATCCCTATTCGTTGAGAGTTTTCCGGAGAATGCGAGAATCGTTCTAGAAAATGGTATGAACTACAATAGTTCCTAGAGCTTTGCACCAAATGGGTGTAAGTCAGGCTTTTGTATCCCAAAATCGTGTTTTGAGACAGCTACAAGAAGTAATGAAGAATTTGCAGGTGTCTGAAATTTGATGAATTTCGTGTTAAGGTGAATCTTACTTCATACCACGCGTGTTTGTGAAGCCTGGAAAGTATTCAATTCTTAGCTCGTTGATCATAGTGTTGTATCTGTATGCAAGATCGCGATTGTGCAGTCAGTGTATCTTCAAGCCACCATTTAGCGCCTACGTCATTTTTGTCGCAATTCGAGCGAGAATTTCCAATTTTCTAAATTTTTCACATTTCGCCAACTCGAGGTACTGAATTTCTTGGGAATGTATTGAAAACGCACTGTAAAAATATAGGTTTTTGATCAGCCTCTTATAGTAGACACTCTGTTCAAGAGTACTCTTTCTTGCCAAACTTTTTAAGAGTCTGGACCATGGACTCAAGAGACTTCTTTTTTCAGTAAATCAAAGAATTTTTTTATTCAAGCAGAAAAAAAGGCTCACTTGTTTTTGTCTTTTGTAGTGAAAATGCCAATAAACGTTCCTAAAATTGGTCTAAAAATGATCGGAAATATCCATCGGACGTTCAGTCCTTTTGATGAGAAGCTTCTTTCCCTTTTATCTTTCAAATTGAAAAACAGCAGCGGAAATTTTCAAAAATATCAAAGCCTAATTTTTTTCTTAACCGCGATTGACCCCCCCAAAAATTTTATTTTTTATTTTTTCATTTGATACCTAGTAAAGTTTCAAAACAACAAAAGGAAAAAACCCGGGAAACTGGTGGAAGCGCGGCGACCTAGCACAGCCCAGCGCGAGGAGCAAGGTTGCCAAATTTTGAATTTTAATTTGGATATTTTACACAGGTTTAAATTGGTTTAAATGGGGGGAGAAGTGCTGATATCTGGCAACAATGGAGAGGAGGCAAGTACATTGGATACGCTGCGCGATGAGTCAACTTGACCGCCCCCCTCTTGCGGTTATTATTCCAGGCGGAGTACTATAACGTATGCATGGATGTTATTACGCCGGGTTACGGGACTCCAAATGACGGGGTTTTCGAAAAAGCACCGGCAATTTGTGAAAATTAAATTGTTAACTCGGAGCCGTCCGACCGCAGGTGCTCGGCGGCGGAATCGGCAGTCGCCGGCGAAATAAAAAACAAATAACTGATCCCCGTCCCGGGATTTCAATAAAAACCTTCATTAGTAGCGATACCGCTGAGAGGGCCGAGAACTTGACGGAACGCCGGTTTCCCGATTCCAAGGCAAAGGGCGTTCACCTGGATGGACGGTGGAGCCCATAGCGTACGGATCCGTAGACTTAGAGTGATGATTACGAACAGAGAAGATCTTTTCCAGTCGATTGTAGCCTGCAATCGCTGGAGTTACAATGGAGGGAAAATTAACCAATTTGTGGATAACCGACGGTGGCGCACGCTCAAAAACGCTTAAACAGCGTGTCTAGCGACCGGAAAAAGACGGGAGAGCCAGGTAATGTTGGGGATTTTTTTTGGGTGTCAGGGAAATCGGGGGAAACATTAGGGAAGCTGCAAGAATTCGGCATGTCAGGGAATTTTATTCTGTAAGCGTTTTTCATGTCAAGAAAACGGCAGGAACTTCGATAACCACGGATTTTTCGGAAAATGTCTCGCGAATATTTCTCTCGCGGAAACTACCAAAATTTCTACTAGAATTTCTGCTGATGTCTTCTAAATTTTAAAAAAGAGGCAAAAATATCTCGGGTCAAAAAAAGTCGGGAGTCATATATGTACTAGGGGGCCCTGCCCCCTGACCGCTACGCGGCCCAACCCTCGGAAGGGCGCCTCGCGCCCTCAGGCCCGCTTCGCGGGCCCTATACGCATATGTATAGCCAAAAATGTTCTTCCATTTTAATACACCATTTTGTGTTCGAGCTGCATCGATTTCAAAATTTTTGACGTAACACTCAGATTTGTAAATGATGAGGAATAGCTGGATGTACATAATTTCACAGTTCACTTACTGGAGGAATTTCCATTTATTATGTTATTTTTAAATACTTAATTAAAAAAAAAAAAATCGGATTTCGACCGTTAAGAGGTAATAATATTTGGTCCGTCCCGACGCGACGCAGCGCCTGCCTGCTCACTTTGTATCTGCTGTAAATATTAAAAGAAATTCAGCAATCAAGTAAATTGACCAATGCCACAAATCGAAGGCGGAAGAAAGCAGGAAAAATTTAGTTAAACCTTACACCTTGGACCTTGAACCTTGAACACTGAGCGATGCACCGTTCCTCAACTCTTCGAATGAGGAGCCCTTCACGAGCTTTCCCATTGTTTTATTGTTTATTTGAGTCACTTAGGTAGAATCCCACACCTTGACGTTTCTAGCGGAAACGACATATCTTTCACGCTATTAACATTGGACTTAAGTGACATGAGCTTTAAAAGCTCTACAATATTAAAAGTTCGGGGTTTCATAATTTTTGGCACATCTACATCTACTACAGATGACATACATGTAAAGATCATCCTTATCGGTCCGGCAGTTCGTCAGAAATAGTGCTTCCAGGATTTTGCTTACAGCTGTATAATATAGATTTCGCTCTATTTACCCATTATCATTGTTAAAACATGAAAATAATTTTACTTAAATCTAATCAGTCCAAACGCGTCGAAAAATAAAGACTAGTTTCCTTTTTAGCCGGGGATTTTTTTTTTTACCACTTTAACCAGGAGAATTTTAGGAATTTCTAATGGAAAATTTCACTGATTTTTTTTCTGATCTCATGCAAAAATCAGACAAATTTTCAATAAAAAATTGCATAGGTATATTCTTGTAAAAAAATGAATTGTTTAAGTCAATTTTGCAACCTTGGAATGGCTTTACGCTCCTTCGTTCGGGGAGTGACGTACCTTAGGAGTAAATTTGTCCAATTTGAGAGGATCTCCAGGAATTGTTTCAATCAAAACTTCCTTCTTTTAACAAATTTTGCTCTATATCTAGGAGAATAATCCCTCCTCGCAACAAAATATAGTTTATTCAAAAACGCACCGAGAGCTTCCTTTCAAAGAGTTTGACCGGCCTCGATGATATGTATTACATTTTGCAAGAAGGAACTACTATCTCTGGTTCCTTTATACGAGCACCTTCCTGCATAGGTAAATCTAAGGCATATATGTTGTTTCTAAAATGAGCCAGAAATTGTGGTTCCTTACTGCAAAATGCGGTCCCTATCAAGGACGCAAAATTTTCCTCGATAATTGTTTTCGGGACACAATACCCCAACTCCGACCGATTAAATCCGCAGTGAAGAAGGGAGGCACAAGGCTGCACGAAGTCTGGAATACCCTCTTTCAAGAATCCAAATAAAAGATACCAAACCGGAGGCAGGATAATATGTAGACGAGACATCAAAAAACGATACAGAACGATAGGGCTTCCAATCACCCGCCCGGCGTGCTACTGACGCCTCATTTTCTCCTCCAGCAAATATGAATGCCTCTCATTTTCGGCGGCCGAGGCGAATAGCCCTGATTCACCTTGACAACCCAGAAGCCGATGTGTAATCTTCGGCCAGATTGAAAACCGACGGCCGGGGCGGACCCCTGAGCCCGACGCTGCGCCCCCTGCCCCCTACGAAGCCCCCCCCCCCCCACCCCGTCTCCCCTCGTCCGTTTTCATTTACCTTGGCTCGCGTAGCGTGGAAAACCGCGAACAAAACCAAGTTTGACTCATCGGACGATCGGCTAGTCGACGCCGTTGTTGCCAAATCGCAAACCGTTGTGGCACTGTTAAATATAGAGTATGGAGTATGGTAAAAAGCATCAGACTGTATTGTAGCATTTAGCATATTATAGTTAGTATCACCAGAGTTCTGGCGAATACAACCGTAAATATGGTTATGGGTTGTTTCACGATAACTGGAATAGTTTTGTCGCCGTAACAGACGACACATTTTTGGGTCACATTTTTAGTAGAAATGATGATCACTCGAATTTTTTCGCATTCATCTTCAAAGGGTTACGTATTATAACGCTTTCTAATGATTTATTGCTCTACTTCTCAATTAATATTATGTAAATTCCGAAAATGTGCTGTCTGTTACGCGGTAAAAAGTCAGCGTAAGAGACAGCACATTTTCGGCCATTTATATATTAAAATTGAAAAGTAGAGCGATAAATCTTTGAAAATCGTTATAACACGTGACCTTGTGTAGATTAGTGCACAAAAATTCGAGTGATTATCATTAACATTAAAAATATGACCGAAAAATGTGTTGTCTGTAATGGCGACAAAACTATTCCAGTTATCGTGAAACCACCCTTATGTTCACGAAATAGTATCACTGTTTAAAAAAGAAGATTCATAGTGAATGTTACCATACTTTTTTTTCAGTGTATGAACACCGATTCTTTCACTCTGTGCAAATTCTCAGATTTCAGTATTAATATTTTCATTAATATTTGTCTTTTTTATGTTTCAGGTGAGAAATTTGTCCTATCAGTGTTCGCAATTTCTACACCCTAGCAATATCTTAAATCTCCGTCAAGTGAGTCCATACTGATAATCTCTTCATCCGCAGTACCTCAACATCAACAGCCAACTGAATTTTACAGATCCTAGGGGGAGAGGGAGCTCTCCAATTTTTCTGATAATTAAAATGGACAATACGCAGGGCCGGATTTACCTAATTGCCGCCCATGGGCCGCCTGTATTTTTTCGCCCCCTTCTCATTCGTTTTGAAACATCAATAGATCGTATTCGACAGTGGTTCGATGTACCGTTTGGATCAAAACAATAGAACATAACCTCAAACAAAAATTTTAGGATTTAATTTGGAAAAGCTGAAAATGATAAAATTCCTAACGATTCCACTTTTCATGTGATCTGTCGAATACGATCTATAAAAACCATCAAGTGAACGTGCCGGTGGGGGAGGGGTGTATGAGACGCGTTTACTCGTGTTGGGCACATTTTTTGTGAAAGCCCTGTCAACACTAACAAAAGTGCAGTTCCGTAAACTCATCCCCGTTTGGACAAGGCGTTCCATTTATAAAAAAACGAACGAAAAAATTATGAAAGAACAAACATAAATGTGGTTTAATAATTTTAACTTCAAGCCGCTGCGCCGACCGCACTGTGTTGGCGCAATGCGTGACGTATGCATGCAGTCTTGTAGGCGCTATGCGTTTCATGCCGACCGCCGCGCCGTTCCAGGTCAAATCGCTTGTTAGGTTTCTCTCTTAACTCGACTAATTAAAGGTGTTGTCTCTTGTATCACCGAAAGACGACAAAATTAGAAATTACTATACTTTCACTCTCAGGAAATGAGAGATTTTGTCGCCTTTTCTCGTTTGTAATTCATTTTCTGAATTCAATTTTTTTTCTCTCTTTTTTTGATACCTACATTCAAAAAGATTGCAAAATTTGCCGCCCCCTACATTTTGCCGCCATGAGCCGCGGCCCATGTGGCCACCCCCTTAATCCGGCCCTGACAATACGTTTTGCACAAAGCCATCAATATCAAATCATAATGTTGGTAAGTCCTGAGATCATGCACTATTTGTATTACTTATCTTGAAATAACTGAAACTAAACATAAAATGGCATTTTTAGTGTAATTTTCCAACAAGAGTGCGTCTTGGCAGTATGAGATCTTACCCTGAGTGATAACGCCGCTAATTTTTTATTTTAATAGCCCTTTCTTTATATTACAGGGCGTCTACCATTATTAAAAACCGGGAAAGTTCAGGAGATCTGATGCCACCCGGAAAAATCAGGAAAATATCAGGAATATTGGCGATGGATTAGGGAATTCCAAATGCGTCAAGCATTTTACAACTACATGCACTTTAGCCTTTGCAAAAATGAAGCATTTTTTTTAAAATCCTAAATAATATTGTTTCGTAAATTTAAACGAGTGGCCATTTATTTCTGCAAAACACCAGGCAATTCTATTTAAAATATCCGGAAGAATCAAGGAAATATCAGGAGAATCCAAAATAATATTTCAGCAGACACCGTGTTGCATGTTGAATTTGACTAAAATGTTTCTGATAGGGTAGAGGTGCTCCACCACGTTGACTTACACTGAAAAAAATAATATGCTGTTTTAGCACCTAGGATGTCAAAAATGCGTCTGGTGATCCCAAGATACTGCCTTTACTGCCCTGGCAGTTAATTTTACATCCTATGAATGCAAATTCAACTGCGTGGGCAATCAAGGTAGCATCTTGGGATCAGTAGACATATTTTTGACATCCTAGGTGGTAAAACAGCATATCATTTTTTCCAGTGAATTTTTTTTTTCTCTGAGAATTTTTTTAAGTCATGAGTATTGACTGTAAGGGAAACCAGTGGCACCATCGCTTTTCCCGCCGAAGTTTACCAGGAGCTAAATTGAGCATTCCTGCTGCATGCGAGAATTCCGTGGCCGATGACGACATTTTCGAAGTTTGCACGCGGAGTGCAGCGTCAACTAGTTTCGGGTGTAAAGTAACTTACGTCGATGCTGCCAAGCCACATGCATCAGACTAAACGCGTTTCCGTCACTGAAACCCTTTCCTGGAAATTGGAGCTGCGAGACAGGAGACAGTGCACGGCGTCCATTACCACGAGATTATCCTCATTTTTAATGCAACACCTTTTAACTAGTTCGTTCCCCGCGCCGGGAAACGCCATTGTCGGAATTAAAAAGCGGTCCTCATCAGCTTAGACAACCTCACGAGATTAATAAGTTTTTTGAATTTTAATGGAGTCCCCTCGTTTACCCGAGCATCCCTATTCTTGCGACGCAATTTAGGTCAATGGATTTGAGAGATATTATCTCTTTACCTCAGCAAGAAGGGTTTGGCATCGTAGTTTAATTTTAGTTCTCGCATGACCCTCGCAGCAAAATGTCTAATAAGTTTTACTCGATTCTCCTCGCAGAAAAATAAGTCGATATTGACATCGTGATAAGTTGCAATAGATAGAATGTAGCCCCACCCTCGCGCTCGTATATGAATAATTGAAAATGGGAGTAAGAAATCAAGTTCGCCTTCAAACTCGATGGATGCAATTTGAGCGGCTCAAGAGTTTGAATAGTTGTATCACGTATCTTGGTCTGGCGCGTTGTATCTTCGTGTTGGTAATGACCATCGCAGCGAAACGTTTAGTAACTTTTACGCGATTCCATCCGAAGAGAACGATTGATAGTGGTATTGAGATAAGTCGCAAAGCTTAGAATTCAGCACAGCTCTCACGCTCACGTCTGTATTCGAGTGACTTGTAAGTTTCAACTTCATATACGTATAATTCGGTGCTTCTAAGTTGGCATCACTATTTTTTGATTAACCTTTTTTTCCTTGTAAGAAGTCTGGGAAAAGACAAAAAATTTCAGCACCAGTGATCAGAGAGTTTTTCCAAAAAGTCAGGGAATTTTGAAATCGAATCAAACTTGCAACCCTAAGTTACAACTATGCATGCTCAAATGGGCTGCATTTAGCAGAAACGAACCAAACCGCATCAGCTATTCCCAAATTTAATTGGGTATTTTAATTTTTTACAAGAGAACGTATGTGCGGATTCCTTCGAAAATTTTAAGGAATTGGCTTCGTACTATGCAAAACATTCTCTGAAATTTGCACACAAATCCACACAACCGTTTTCATATAAAAAAGAAAATTTCCCAATTAAATTTAATAATAGCTGATGTGGCTTGGTTCCTTTCTGCTTAACTCGGTCCAAATATCCGTGATTATTCACACACTGTACAGGAAATACTGAAAAATTAACGCAAATCTTCAAGCGTGCCGCGAGTATGTGAGACAGCATATCAATCCGAGACAGATGAAATGCACGACCAAATAGAAAGAAAAAGAAACTCGGGAAGCGAAGTGAAGTTTCTAATTTTACTTTCAAGTTCACGCAATCGCTTCATCAAATTTTACGGTCAATGAATACACCGGTCCGAGAAAAGAAAATAAAACCGGTGCCAATAATCCCTCTGAAACCACCTGACAGGACAGCTGTTTCGAGACGTTCACGCGAGCGGATATCATCGCGATTCGAACGGAGGAACTTAACTATTTCTAGCTTTCTTACCTGTTATGAATGGATATTTATACGGGTTGAGGTCAGTGTGAAAACCGACTTACGCTCTTCCGTCCTCGTAGAGCGATATTATCTTGCGACGCAGCTTCCGGGTTTTTTTTATTTCAATCCGCTTTCAGATGGACTCCTAAAGCCTAGATGTCTTGTAGTAAAAGTTTAATTCGAACAAATTTCTTGTAGCCTTTCGATACCTTGTATATATACGGTGAAATGGCGGTAGCTGAATACTCTACTTATTTTGAGTTCTCTGTTCTGCAGTTTGCAGCAACTATTTTTTCTGTAAAAAGATAAACACACACAAAAAATTTGGCCCGAATTGAGGGTTATGAGGGTCTTTTTGCCTTGATTTCTGCGCAGAGCGCAGAACAGTGTAAACCCAGATTTAATTTACCATGTTGTTACTATTCAAGAAATGTAACCCCCTCCATGTCCATATTACAGAGATGTTTGCCAGTGGTTGACACCAGTTGACCGCATTATGGCCGTTTTTGAGCTCATCTTATCCGAATTTCCTCAATATATGATTTGTTGCACATTGGAGGTCAATATTTTACGGAACGCATCATTTTTTGGCCATTTCCGGTCTCTTTTCGGGTCGGATATGCCGGAAGCACACGCTGAATTTGGCAGCTGAATATGGAAGTCAACAGTCATCCCTCAACAGGTGAAACGCAAACTCGAGTTATTTTGTATCAAAGGTTTTCGAATAGTTTAGACAAAGTCGACATTACCCGATCGTCGCTGAGTATCTGATCGTTGCTGAGAATCGTTGCTGAATTTTGCGCGTCACGCGCTAAATTCAGGCATCGAGCCGATGACTTCCACATTCAAGCCACATTCAGCATGTGATTGCGGCATTACTGGTCTAAACATGGGCGCGCAAAATGTGGATTCGGCATTCGATTTCAAACTCATGAAACTCACATTTTTCGCCCTTGATCTTCAGACCCATGTTTAGGTCAGAAGTAGACCCAAAATGACCAAATTATCCATTTGGTAAAATTTAGACTATCAATGAGCAAAAAATCCTGGAGTCAAGGAAATTCAGTAAGGGTGAACCCATGAACGGCCCCTATCGGTTACCTCCTTTTCGGTTCCTTTTTCTTACCGTGTACGCTCTCTGAAAAATTACTCTAATTTAGCTTGCTGAAAGGTAATAATTGCGAGCAATATGAAAGAGGCTGTTACTTGCAAGCGTAGTGTATCCGCCGGCCGGCGGGTTTCCCAGCTGATGCACTATGCTGCTGTGCTAAGGAAAAACGCCGTATGAACATTCGAGAGTTGCCAAATTTCCTTCAATAAAATGTTTATTTTTGAGGAAATATATAAATCTGTCTCCTTGAAATTTTCAGAGACTCCAGTTGAAATTGCAAACAAAATTATTCTATAAAAATGGGGAGAAAAAAATTCATAAATTCACCAGGAAATTCGTGATTTATCAAAGGAAATTTAGCAACGTCTGAAGGTTCATACGGCGTTCTTTCTCAGCATGGCAGCCGCGAGCGTAGGCAACTTGGCTTGGCGGTGCGGTGCGTGTGAATCGCTATAAATAACCCGTCGGCGGCTACGCGGTGCGACCGACCGACCGGACTCGGACACCGACTCGAGGAAGTAAATGTTAGCTAGGTCGGAGACCTCTAAGTGAAAACCTCACAACTCCCCAGGGAACCCCATACACGGAACCGCGGTTTCGGACCAGACCGGGAGCATTTTGAGTGGATCCGCTGATCGGAGCGATTGTTCCGTTGCCGCCGCACGGTGGATCGAGTCCATCAGAGAGGCCAGACATGAAATTCTTAACTAAAACTGAAAATTTTATTATATATCTCTTCACATTTTAAATTTTTAGGGGTGTTTCTAAAGGAAAATTTCATGAGGAAACCATTGAAACGACTTTTAGAACCTCGAAGTTGTGTATAATTGGAGTTATAAGCTTTTAAAGTTTCCGAATTTCGTCCGATCTCGCCTATCGACTCTGTCAACTGTGCGACGCCGCGTGAGACGAGTCCGATCGGATGATTGACATTCTGCCCTCGGAGCGTCACGCAACCGGTTCGGCCTCCGGTGAACGGCCTCAGGCTCCTGCGGCTCCATTGTTGAATCCCTATCGAATAACCTGAATCGATAAATTGCGTTGCTAAGATAGGAATTTATCGATCGAGGTCGTTCGATATCGATTCGACAATCGAGAGGCTGCGTCTTGGCTCCTGGGGTTGTCCCGTTCGTCAGCCTGAGCCATGCCCGGTTCCGAGGGTTTCAGACTGGTTCCGGACTACCGGAACCGAGGTCTACAGGGATCAGCCGACTGATTGTTGAAATTGATAGACAAAGCTATAGACAGAGCGGAAAAAAAGGATGTGAAGGGAGCCCATTGGTCGAAGCGGGTGGTTAGGTGACAGACCAACTAATGGCAAACCCACGACAGACCCTATAGCTAGTCATTCATTTTCTTTCTTAGTCCATATAGGAACCAATCATCTCAACCAATGGGATCGCTCCATACCCCCTAAGTCTTCTTTGCCTATCGCTTTGTCTATCAGTTTCAACAATCAGCCCGCAGAAAGGAGTGGAAAACTGAGAAAACTGGACTGTTTGTGGGTTACAAATCGAAGGAGAAAATATATCTCTTGCAGGCTGTAGTCAAGAACTATATTCAGCTGCTTGACGAGTTTTGGCCAACGGTTGCATAAATCCAACTCTCAAAACACCTCGGGAGGTGGGTTAAGATTTTTGGATGTGATCGTCATTGCAGCCAGCATGATAACAAAATGCTGTAAGTGCACCGCACCGTCGTCCGGAGGGAATTTCGTTAAGTTGTAACGGAGGTTGGCAGTAGGTTAAAAACTTCGATCAAAGAAAATTTGTCTCGTATTTCATCTAGAGTGCCCATACAGCAAGAGTATAGACAGATGTGAAACTCCGAATATCCATCAGGCCTTCGCCGATGCCTTCGCGAATAAAGTTAGGGCCCAGAAATGCAGTCAACCTATGAATTTCAATTATCCAGAGCAATTTACTAATACAATTGTTAGGAACCGTCGTATATCAAGCACGTATTTGACTTAGTTTTTGCATACATTTACTCATTTTTGCGGAAGAACGCTCATTTTGTACATTCCTGGCCATCTTGGTTAGAATTGGAATCTGCAGACTGGTAGTGAACTTTTGTGTGTTAGAAGTTGGTTAGAAGAATGCCTGCACTTTTGGGCCATAAGCCCTCCATGGAGCGATCTATATAGGTACGCTATATAGGTACTCTAGTTTCATCTCTCTTGCGTCCAATATGTCCTTTCTCTTTGTTCTCCCCCAAAAAACTCGCGTTCACACAAGCCCACGGCATCACGGAACACTCCCGAAGAGGTTCCGTTTGAAGTCGCGGTGATGGAACGAGCCCAATTCCAATTTGCCACGTTGGACCGGCTCTCGGGACAGGTGAAATGGGAGCAGTTAGTGAGGACGTGTTAAACACGGAATGGAACTAATTAATTAAAGTGGCCGCGGTCAGCGTCAGTGTAGCGACTGTACCACTGCACCACTTAACCGAAGTCGAGGCGGTCACTGCCACTCATCACCTCCTATTAGACGATTCCTCGTTTTTTAGCTGAGGCAACCGATTTAACGAGCCAGGCCAGGCCAGGCCGAGTCTTCCTACTTCTCATTAGCGCATCGCACGTCACCTGCTCCCGTTTATTCGTGCGCTCATAGTCGACACTCGCCTCTCGAGTCGAGGAACTCAAAGTTCTTCTGTTTGCCTTTGGACTCGATGTTTAAAGATTCTCTGTGTTGAGAAAAGGAATGAAGAAAATATACATACATCAGAGTCGCTCTCAAAGCGCTCTCTGGCGCTCTGCGATGCCTGACCGCCACAAAACTCGGTCCTCTCACAATCCTTCAGGGAGATGGCACTCCGTCATCTCTTTTAAAACCCCCTGTCACCACCCTTTCACCGGAAATGATGAAAATATCAGAGATAATACATTCTGCACTTCTAAAATTGTTTATTTTGGAGTAAAATTCTGTGCTGGAGTTTGTATCGTCACATTCCGGCCAAAGTATCACAAGCGCCATGCGACGTTTCAAAATTTCCGCCGTCATTTTATTTTTTTTTTTAGGAAATTGTTGGCTGAATCTGTTGGAAAATTTCACTGAATTTTATCGGCAGCGCAAAGGAAATCTAGTAAAATTTTCGGATAGCTTCGTTGGACAATTTCTCTGCAGGAAAATAAAGCGGTTGTGGAAATTTTTAAACGTCACATAGCGCTTGTAATATTTTGGCCGGAAGGTGACGATATGGCGCCGGAAAACCCCGAGTATATGAATGCAGAGCGGAATTTACTTTCCTTACAGAGTAATTATTTACATTACTATGGAGAGGAATTTACTTTTTTTGTGGAGTGTCAAACACTTTTATGGTGCTATTTTCACTTTGTGTATATAATTATGTCAGTCGCGGTTTTTGGGTGATATATAGACTCACACAATGGAGTCATACACTCGCACAATCCATCTTTAATGAATTTAGCTGAAGTAAGAAGAGGAACACTAACAATGTGGATCCCGCGACGAAATGGGGTTCTTTCCTCTTTTCTCTCAGTTTTGCTCCGAAAAATTCTCTAGAGCTCATTTTGTAACTCTGATACTAAATTCAATAAAGTTAGCTGAAGTAAGGAGAGAAGAAATACACTGAAAGCGTGGCTGCACGCACTGCACAGTGCACACGAAAAAATGGGGTTTTTCTTTTCATACCTCAGTAGCTTTGCCTCGAAAAATTTATTAGAATTCATTCCATATGTCAAATTCTAATTATAATACAGTTAGCTGAAGTGAGAAGAGAAAAAATTACACCAAAAATGTGGCTACATGCGACGAACTGATCTTTCCTCTACTTTCTCAGTTTTGCTTCGATAAACTAATTAGAGCTCATTCTGTAATTCTAATTCTAATGTTTCGTCTTTCTGGCTTTGATTTCTTCACGAAACAGTCTTGACCCAGCACTGTTTCACCATCTAGCAGTCGACGTGAATAATCAGTGCAAATTTGAGTTGGGTCTATTTGACAACGGAGTGGGCGCCTGCGGTGGAAACGACAGGAAGCCCAGCTGCGGGCTCACGCAAGTTCTCGGCTGAAATCGATACGCGAAATGAGTTCAGAGAAAAATTGCCCCGCGGGATCATTCGGGACGCGGCTCAGCACCTAAACCGTCTCCTCGTCCTTCCTCCAGACAACGCTTTTCCATAAAAAATGATTGAGTCCCATCCGAAGCGAGCGTTTATTTAGACCACAACTCGAGAAAATGAGCGGATACGGCGCACAGTGGATCGAGTTAATAGGAGAGGTCGGACAAAATTTGGAAACTGTAAACGCTTATAACTCCGTTCATACAAAACTTTGAGGCCTTGAAAGTGGTTCCATTGGTTTTCTTGATAAATTTTCTTCAAGAATCACCCCTTAAATATTGAAATGTGACAAATTAAGCATCAAAATTTGCAAATTTAGTCAATAAGTTCATGTCTGACCTCTCTGATTGACTCGATCCACTGTGCGGCGTTCGTCTTGCTTCGCCTGAAAAAGAACAATTTTATCAGTGGATTCCTCCGATTGAAACGATGAGATATACGGGTCTTCGAATCTACTCAAAATCGCATTATTCTTCGAATCTGAATCTTGAATAAAATTTACTCTAAATGAGGATTCATATCCTTTCTATGCGCCGTATCCCACGTATCGCAGCTCTTTTCCGGCCCGGCGCGCCTTCAGTACTGCGTGATACTTTACGCGTTGCCGCAACGTTAGTTTTGTTGCTGCGGCAAGGCGTGATTGATCGATTATCGTTATTTCCCCGTTTAAAGCTATGGCAAAAAATCGATTATTAAGGTGTTTGTTGCGGACACTTTGTTTATCGATTCTTTTCCATGTGTTTAAATAGCACATTAATCACGCCACGCCACTGTTTACTTGCCTACCATATTGGAATGACTCGATTCAAGCTTGCAACAATGAAAGAAACTACGAACGGTGCCGACGATTCGGATGGACGAATCGAAGGGGTGACGAAAGGGCGTAACTATACAATGACTTGAGCCCGGAAAAGCATTAACTTGCATGGACAACAGGGTTCATCGCAGATTTTAGTTACGCCCTTGCGATGGAATGCAGGAGCGAAAGAGGAAGGGCGGGGGCCAAGGACTCGAACGATAACGACGCTGAGACAAAAGGAGGCCCACATTACGTCACCCGAAAAAATGACTGGCGCAATCACTCTCGTTTCGTTTCGACGCCGATAAGGAGGCAGAAAAATGGCCAGTAAACCCATTAAACGAGAAAAAAAGCACCGGAAATTTCGACTGTGAGTGAGTGCCGTTTCCGCATCCAGCTATGCTACCGCGCCAAGCAAGAACGCCGTATGGCCCATCAGGTGTTGCCAAACTTCATTCGATAAAACACGAACTTCCTGGTTAAATTATGAATTTTTTTCGTACAATTTTTCGAATAATTTTGCTCGAAACTTTACCCAAAGTTCCTGAAAATTTCAAGGAAAAATATTCATACCTCTCCTCAATAACTAACATTTTATCGAAGGAAATTTGGCAACTCTCGAATGCTCATACGGCGTTTTTCCATAGCACGGCAGTATGGGCGCTGCGTGGGGGCGGGAGTTAATGCACGCAGAAGCTCACCTGGACGAAACTTTTACGAGAAGCTCGCTCTCCGAGTCGTAAAACTCTTGGACCTTTTTCGCTTCGGGCTAAGTAATGGAAAAAACTACGCAACGTGACAATGGGTCCTTCTATCTAGAAAGACGAACGCCAATTGCAACCCTAATCGTGACACTGAGATGTCAGGCTTCCCAAACTTTCAGTTTTCGTCATTTTTATACCTCGAGTCCCCCAGCGCTATTTCCGGCCATGGTTTCACCATTTGCGAATCCAGCAAATTGGCAACATGGTTTTCCCCCATTCATACCGATGGAAATGTATCGATTCTTGTAGGGGTTAGGTGCTCCGACAAGTATCGATCATTTGAATTTCGTTCTATTATAAATCCACCAATCACCAAAAGCTTTGATTTTCCTGAAAATAATTGCAGACGACCCAGCAATATTCTACACACTTTCTGTTGTACACTCAGGATGAGCTGCTCTGCATGTGCGAAAAAAATTGGTAGTGATGTATGATACCAGTTGCGGGATGCAACATTTTTTGTAAATTCCACAAGCCTTGATATCTGGAAACGGTAAAAACTCACTAAAAACAAATCTGCCCTAGGCTACGGAAATTACGGCTTCACTACTGCACGAATTCAACTGCAGTCTGGATCCGACGATAAACGGTGATATCATGATTCTGTTCACTCTATTCTGCGACGATAGAGTTTGAGATATGACAACGAAGGGTCGTTGGGGCCTGTGCCAAGGCAAGAATCGCATGTTCCGGACGGATCTGGTTCGATTCCCGGCGAAAAACCACGGCGGGCGTTATTAAAAAATCACGCGACCCCAGCCCAACATCCGACAGACGTTAAGTACGGACCGCAGGCCGAAGCTGCGGCCGTGGCGGTTGGGCGTTTCGCAGTGCTAAGGAAAAATGCCGTATGAGCCTTTAGGCGTTGCCACATTTCCTTCAATAAAAACTTAATTTACTAGGAAAATTGGTTAATATTTTCTTTACATTTTTCGGACTTTGTTTTTCTCGATCTAATCTAAAATAACTGAAAATTTCAAGGAAAAATATGCAAAACTTTTATCGGAAACGCATGTTTTATCCGGAGAAATTTGGCAACTCTCTTATGTTCTTACGGCGTTTCTTCTTAGCACACAGCGCGCGCTGGCCCGTCGTGTAAACCGATGATGCCGTTCCACTTCCGGACAGTCGCATTGAAAAAGCGAACTTTCAGAAAGGCTGCTTCGTCTTAAAAGGATTAATGCAAACTATTATTACTGCAAAAAGGAGAGTTGTGTGAAACAGGGCCGGATTTAGGGGATGGCCACATGGGCCGCGGCCCATGGCGGCAAATTTTGCAATTTTTTAATGTAGGTATCAAAAAAGAGAAAAAAATCGGATTCAGAAAATAATTACAACAGAAAGGCGACAAAATTCTCATTTCCTGAGAGTAAAAGTATAGTAATTTCTAATTTTGTTGTCTTTCGGTGATACAAGAGACAACACCTTTAATTAGTCGAGTTAAGAGAGAAACCCAACACGCAATTTGACCTGGAACGGAGCGGCGCGGCGGCGGTCGGCATGAAACGCATAGCGCCTACAAGACTGCATGAATACTTCACGCATTTCGTCAAACACAGTGCGGTCAGCAGCGGTCGGCGTGAAACGCATAGCGCCTACAAGACTACATGAATACTTCACGCATTGCGTCATACACAGTTAGGTCAGCAGCGGTCGGCGTGAAGCGCATAGCGCCTACAAGACTGCATGAATACTTCACGCATTGCGTCAAACACAGTGCGTTCAGGTCGGTGTGAAACGCAGAGCGCCTATTTGACTGTAGGAATGCTGCACGCATTGCGTCAAACACAGTGCGGCCAGTTTGTTCGTTCATAATTTTTTCGTTCATTTATTATAAATGGAAGGCCTTGTTCACACAGAGATAGGCTCACGGAACTTAACTTTCGCGCGAAGTTCCGTGAACTTTTGCTGGTAATGTTGACAGGGCTTCGCAAAAAATGTGTCCAACACGAGTAAACGCGTCTTATGCACCCCTCCCCGCTGCACGTTCACTTGATGGTTTTTAATGATGTTTCAAAACGAATGAGAAGGGGCGGCAAAATACAGGCGGCCCACGGGCGGCAAGTAGGTGAATCCGGCCTGGTGTGAAATAGTTTTTTTTTCGTCCGTGTTAACCCCAAACACTGCCTTTTTCGAGATATCACGGCTTGTGGAATCCACAAAAAATGTTGCATCCCGCAACTGGTATCATATATCACTACCAAATTTTTTCGCACATGCAGAGCAGCTCATCCTGAGTGTACAACAGAATGTGTGTAGAATATTGCTGGGGTTTCCACACTATCCTTCAGGAAAATCAAAGCTTTTGGTGATTGGTGGATTTATAATGGAACAAAATTTTACCGTGAAAATCTGGATATAAACTAAAGCATTAAATGTAATATTTCAAACTTAAAATCCGTTCTTTTTGTTCAGAGTAATTTTATCCCCTTAGTTTGTGTAGTCTTCGATTACTCTGAGTTTCAGAATTACCTCAAAGATGAAACCATTCTATAAATTTTCTTTGTCCTCCAGAGAAGCACTTAGTTTTTCCTCAGAAAATTTGATTTAAAAAAAACGAAACAAAAAAACATGCTTACCCGGGGGATTGGGGATTCCAAAAATTTGGGAAACAACATGGAATGAGACAGTTAAAGAATTTTGGACGGTTTATTTCACGTTGACAGGATCCAAGAGTCAAGTCTTCATTATCAAGTTCAATATCAAGGGAGTCAATTCCTTGTGCAAATGGATGTCACCATCGTGGCAATCCACTTATAGTTTCTTTCCGAACTTGGACGATGCAAATGTGTGCATTATTGATCGGTTAAAGTAGGAGTAAAGTCACGTTAAGTTTAATGGCTGGGGGTTTTATCATCGCTCAAGATTGTCGAGAAACGAGTTCATATCGTAATAGAAAGTTGCAAAGAAGGCTTTGTCGCGTCGTCGTGTCGAAACCAGAATCCTTAAATCACGATTAATGCAAATGCGTCATCAAACTCCCAGCAATTTGCAGTATTTAAACAATTTCGTATTTGTGCGTCAATCTAAAACTCGCAAATTAAGATCAGCTTGTCAGACAAGCTGTCTGACTGTGGCTGCAACGAAATATACGGAAACCGGTCGTGAATTACATCTTAAACATAAAAAGTTCGACATGACGGGTAATATTCTCTACACAGTAGTAACAGCATTTTTTGAGTGGTTTCGTATCTATTTCAAGTGTTCAGTGACAGAAATTGTATCAATAACTTTTGGGTTGTTTTTTGCCGTCTTTTTTGCCCCCTTTAAACAAAATCCTGGTGGTTTTCGGATTTACTGTTGCTCTATTAGCAGCGTATTTCTAATCATTTGGTGAGAAAATATTTGAACAGTCAAAATTTTATCGATACTTCTAACAACTTGAACACCATGCCTTAAGAAAACTTGATTATGCCCCAAAGGAAAATCCGCTGCTTACGAATCAGCTTCGAGGAATATAGACCAACACTCTAATACTAGTAGAGGTTAGGGTCGTATTTAGAGTCGTTCCATTAAAACTCCTCTCCATAGGAGGCACCATAGCGTTTACATTCTGATTAAGGCCTAAGGTTTAAAGGATATTCTTAACATCATCAAGGGAACAATTTTTGGCAACATTGAGTAAAATTCAGCAGTATATTACTTTGGATCTTTGCAAGGGATTACAGTGACTCATCATTACAAAAATTGCAAAATACCCCGGAAGGAAATATTATGTGAGTCAAGTAAATTTTAAGGTAAGGTTCGCACCTACCTTAACGTTTGTCAAAATTCAAAAAAATTGTCTTCTTTATTTTGTACTTTTTGTAGTGTCAAACCATTGTAATCCCTTGCAAGGATCCATTCTCAAAGTAGCACTGCTGAATTTCACTCGTTGTTGGCAAAAATTGTCTTTTTTACATATGATGCTATTTGAGGGCTTTCTTAAACCTTCCTTAATGACAGTACAAGCCACATGGAGCCTCCTAAGGAAAATAGCTGTTAATGGAAAACCTGCGATTACGACCCTTAGCCTATGCATTTTCATCAATAATGTATAATGTTTGAATTACATAAAACCGAATATAAATTTTGCACCAAAGAGTCGTGACAGTCTGGTTTAAGAAAGAGAAGAAAAAGAAGAAGAAGAAAAAGAAGGGAAGAAACCTCTGCAAATTTTTCTTAATTATCATCTTTATCACAGTCTTCAAATGATACTTAAGGATACGACCCTTAGACTGTGCATTTTCATCAATGATGTACGATGTTTGAATTACATAAAACCGACCTTAAATTCTGAGACTGTCGTCTAGTTTCAGAAGGAGAAGGAAAAAAAGACAAAGAAAAAGAAGAATAACAATCATACCTCTGCAAATTTTTCCTTAAATCTCATCTCCATCACAGTCTTCAAATCACACTTAGGGATACAACCCTTAGACTGTGCTTTTTCATCTATGATGTATGATGTTTGAAATGTATAAAACCGAACATAAATTTCAGACCAAAGAGTCGTGACTGTCAGGTTTCAGGGGAGGAAGAAGAATAGGAAGAAAAGGAGGAAGAAGAAGGAAAAGAATCGTACCTCTGCACATTTTTTCTCAAATCTCATCTCCATCTCAGTCTTCAAATCATACTCAAGGGCCTCGTGGCTCCCCGTCAACGGCTTAAAACCGGGGGGGGAGGGGAGGTGAGGGGGGAGGAAGTGGAGCAAGGGCGAAGAATAAACAAATCCGCGAGGAATCTCTCGAATATCCTCGCAATTCGCACCACGCGATGACACTTTTCCCCGTTTAAAGCGCGACTATGAATAGCAATGCACTTTCTTCCAGGAGCGCGGTCTGTGTGATGTTCCCTCTGTCTGGGAATTCAACTTTTTAATAGGGCCACCGTTTACCAACTTTTATTTACGTCCGGATAAGAAATGACGGGGGGAAAGAGGAGACCCATACCCCTCATCTCAAATTTTATTATCTCCAGCGACCATTCGTTAACTCAGCAATTAGGGCACTATCATCCGCATCTGTAGTGTTTTTTAAAACGGAGAGCAAGCTCCGTGCTGTTGGTTTTCCTTTTTAATTTATCACGGCCGGTAGCAGCTGATGCCGTCCTACATTACTGCCGTGCTAAGGTAAAACGCCGTATGAACCTTCAGTTGTTGTCAAATTTCCTTGCATAAAACACGAATTTTCTAGTTAACTTATGAATATTTTTCTTCCAAATTTTAGAATAATTTTGTTCGCAATTGAACCGAAAGTTCCTGAAAATTTCAAGGGAAAGTATTCATAACTTGCCTCGAAAATAAACATTTTATCGGAGGAAATTTGGCAACTCTCGAATGTTCATACGGCGTTCTTTCTTAGCACGGTAGATTACCTCTAGCTCGTAGCGCTCTTTTGTCTGTCCTGCAATCAATTCTAAATAGCTTGAATAGCAGTGGAAGTTCAAGTGCACAGTTAAGAACGTTCTATTTTTTTCTGAGTCAAAACTCTTCGAGTAAATCATTTGCAGTCTCCTTGGCTGAAGGAATTTTATTACTTGTCATTTTCATTTCCTCCGAGATTGACGGACTGTGCTGCCGGACTAAGGAAGAACGCCAAGATGTTGAAAAAATTTATTCGGTAAAAAACAAATTATCAGGAAAATTTTTAAATATTTTTCTTTCAATTTTTCTGAGAATTTCATTTATAATTTAATCTGAAGTACCTGAACATTTTAATGAAAAATATTTATAACTGCCATTGAAAATGTATATTTTATCGGATCAAATTTGGCAACGTCCAATAATGTTGATACGGTGTTTTATCTTATGGCACGGCAATTTGGATCCTTGTGCCAGAATGACATTGGCCTAATGTAATCATTTCGAATATTTGGATGAAATAATATTTTTCATCTCCCAATTCAGAAGATATGAAGTGCATCTCTTACAAAGGAGTTCCTTAAGGTTTTGAAAAAGTGGGGAAACAAAAATGTATTTTATGTTAAACCCGCCTTAGAGTATACTTCGTGAGAAGTTGAATGTAACAGCCCTTATTTCCGTCTCATTTTTCGAGTTGAAGGTTCTGTAGGTCTGTCACTGGAAAAAAAAAACACATTGGATCCAGAGTCCAGACTCTTGAAAACATTGACAAGAAAAAGGACTCTTGATTTAAGCATTTAAGCTTAAATCAAAAGGAAATCCGCTCAAATTAGGAGGCTTGGTTCTTGATTCAAGCTTAAATCTGAGTGAATTAAGAGTATTTTTTCTTGTCGATGTTTTTAAGAGTATGGACTCTAGATCTAATGTGTTTTTTTTCCAGTGTGGTAAAAGCTTCCATGCAATTGCTAAAATTTTAATGCGTTTTAGTCATTATTGCAAAAACACGGACTAACCTTCTTGAGGCACAAAGCGTGGATCAGTGCAGTTTACTGAGCGTGGGCAATATTTGTATTTTTTTATTTTTATATTTTATGCTTATGAACGTAATACATCGAGAAGTCAAAAACTTGTTAGGAAACACTTATTGAATTAGTCAGCAACCATTTAATAAATAATCACCCTCAACAGCTCAAAAGTAAACTAAAGAGGTTCTCTTTTGCTTTTTCCCGGTTGTATGCTTTTGCAGTGTCGCGAATATATCATCCACGCCAAATATTCGCCTGTCCCGCTGTTCAGTACACTGTCGTGTTAAGAAAGAACGGCGTATGAACATTCGAGGGTTGCTAGATTTCCTTCGATGAAATGTTTAATTTTTAAGAAAGTTATCAATATTCCTTGAAATTTTCAGGAATTTTAGGTGAAATCGTTAACAAAATGATCTGAGAAATTGGAAGGAAAACATTCATAAGTTTACCAGGAAATTCGTACTTTATCAATGGAAATGTGGCAACGCCTGAAGGTTCATATGGCGTTCTTCCTTGCCGCAGCAGTACAGGATTCCGCATTTTTCGCCGTGGTCGGTCTCTAATGAGAAATGGGACGTCTTTTGAACACGCCACGGACTTCGGGATGGGACCGGACTTAATTGAAAAAAAAATAAGAAAAAAGAAAAAAAATCCAGAATTTGGAGGAAGTCGTTTAACATGTTTTTGGATTTGACATCTGCGTCAGTCCGTAATAAATGAAACTTCCAAAATAGACACGCGAAAAGGAAAAGAAAAGAGACTGAAAGAGGGAGAGGGACAAATTATAACGCGGTTTCCGTTGTTGCTGTAAATTAAAATCGTTCGCAATACTTCCTACTTATTTCAACCACTGTATTCTTTAAACAATAGTACCAATAGAAGGGAAATGACGGCAAACAAGTGCATAACTAGATATGTCCTCTACAGATGACTCAACTACTAGAATTTTATCCTCTTGGTCAAAATTTCTAAGATTCTGAGCGTCCTATCAGGTTTTGAAAATATGTTCAAAGATTCATGTATTCTTTATGAAATTTGAAGAGTATAAGCGGATTGAAAAAGTCTAATAACGAAAATATTCATGGTAGAGAATGAAGACGGGGAATATTGAAGGTAATTGAAAAATTGAAAAGGTTATTGAAGAATCCGAGAATTTCTCATAATATTTGAATTCCTCGACGACTTGAAAATTTCGCTAAATACTTCCTTAAACTCAATGAATTTTCAAGTTTAAATTTTAATTCCAGCTTTTATTTCCTGTAATTTGTCTCAACAGTCAGAAAGAAGGCTGAAATCTTCGGTATTTCGGAATTATATCTTGCCTGCGACCTTGCACATAATGATCGTTATTTTATTGTGTGTTCCTGAAGATATTTGCTGTAGAATTTTTTCACATGTACTACTGAACGTAGCTTAATTTTTTCTTCCCAATCCACATCTGCACAGGTGTTAAGTACCGAAAATTCATCGTAAGTAGTTCACGCAGTCTTTTGTCTTTTGTTCAGACGGTGTTTATCGCCATGTCGATTGTACTCGTAGGAGGAAAACGTTCGATAGGAGACAATCATTTTTGCAAGCTGCTCCATTGTGCAATAAACATGGAGATAACAGCGGCAACACTGTGTAGCGGGTTGATTTGAATATTTCGGGAGCCTCCTGTCTCATATGCCACCGTGTCTCTAAATTTCGACCACGACCTTCCATCAGGATCTCAGTGGCTCCGATCTCGGCCAAATTAAATAGCTTGTTCTTCGAGATTGTATAACTGCAGCAAAATTTTCGGAATTTATAATGAGGCTTGAGGGTGCTGAAATTTATGGCTGAACTAGCGGAATTG